>NC_057794.1:573526650-573540336 GCF_018294505.1 Triticum aestivum
GGTGGCTAGGCCGCGCCCGTGCCCTAGGCCCGCCCCGTCGGCTGCCTCGATTTGGCTACCGCAGGGGCTCCCAGTCGCCTCGTTTCTCCTCGCCGCCACCACGCTCGACACCCCCGGCTCCTCGCTAGCTCTCCCGCCTGACCCTGCGCTCCCTCCTCCCTCCCTGCCGATCCCCGCCGCGGCCTCGTCCCCTCCTCGCCCCCATTCGCCGCAGCCGACCATGCCGCGCGAGTGGGACGTCGGCTAGGTCCGACACAAGCGGCGCGCCGATGTCCGTCGCGATCCCCATGTCCATCTCCCGATGCGCTGCGCCGCGAGGAAGAGCTTCGCCGCGATCTGCGGGAGCTCCGTGACGGCCGACGCGATGACCGGCGCTCTACGGCCAGCCGCAACACTCGGGGCAGGTCCAGTGCCCCCCGCCCAGCGGTGTCTGGGGACTGGCGCCCCCGGCGCGGCTCGCCGTCCCCGGCCGAATCCCGTCCCCGTCTCGCCTGCCGCGTCCTCCGCCCCCTACTCCCATGCATAGTCGACGGCCCCCGCTCCCCGGAAGTACATCCCGCCCCACGCCGCCGCGCCTTCGGCTCCATCCTCTGCGGCGCCCCATCCCGCGGCCGCCAGGGACCCGCCTGGAAGAAGAAGCACCGCGGTCAGGGCCGGGGCAACCAAGCCTCGCCCCCCGGTGGCCCCGTGTACCTCTTCCGCCTCGGGCCCTGTCTCCAACCTCTCTCGCCCCCTGCTTCAACTAGGGGTGGCGGGTCACTCGCAAGTCAACTGCGTTAACCCCCAGTGCTGCTACCTCTGCAAGGATCCGGGCTATCCCGCCCTCCTTTGTCCGGATCGACCGGTGACGTCGGAGATCATGATGTACGGCCATGATATCGAGGGGCTTGGCTTCTTCCAGCTGGAGGTCCCCGACATCCCGCCTCCTGACCCCTCACTCCAGGCGATCGTCACCGTGGTCGACGAGGTGGCCTCTCCGGAGATGATTGAGGCCGAATTGAACCACCTCTAACGTTGCCAGTGGGACTGGATGGTCACCCCTACCGCTGGCCACATCTTCACCGTGGTCTTCCCCGACGCGATCAGCTACGGTTACGACACACGAAGTGGCTGGATCACCCTCGCCCTCAACTAGCTTGTTGTCGACATCACCGAGCCGATCCTCAACGCGATGGCGGTGGCTGTCCTTGACACCGCCTGGATTCTCAAGGCCGGTCTCCCCGACATTGCCCGGTCGGAGCCCATCATCCGCCAGATGTCCCGGATCCTGGGCAAGGTGGTGGTGGTTGACGAGCTCTCCCTCCGCAAAGAGGAGGAGGTCCGTGTTAAGTTCAAGTGCCTGGATTCCTCCAAGCTCCGTGTCACCATGTGAGTGTTCTTCAACGACCAGGGCTTTGACCTCCGGATCACCCCCGAGCCCTCCCCCCCCCCCAACCACGTCGGCCGTCCCCGCTTCTTCGACGATGGCCC
The DNA here is from genome assembly GCF_018294505.1 of Triticum aestivum. NCBI lineage: Eukaryota > Viridiplantae > Streptophyta > Magnoliopsida > Poales > Poaceae > Triticum > Triticum aestivum. Next base: position 573,528,121 of record NC_057794.1, read on the forward strand.
GCCCGGTGCCAACCCGGGGGCCGATGTGTTGGGGAACGTAGCAGAATTTTAAAATTTTCTACGCATCACCAAGATCAATCTATGGAGTCATCTAGCAACGAGGGAGAGAGGAGTGCATCTACATACCCTTGTAGATCGCGCGCGGAAGCGTTCAGGAGAACGGGGTTGATGGAGTCATACTCGTCGTGATCCAAATCACCGATGACCTAGCACCGAACGGACGGCACCTCCGCGTTCAACACACGTACGGTTGGGAAGACGTCTCCTCCAACTTGATCCAGCAAGGGGGAAGGAGAGGTTGATGAAGATCCAGCAGCACGACAGCGGGGTGGTGGAAGCAACGATGTTCTCGACAGGGCTTTGCCAAGCTCAGGGAGAGGGAGTAGTGTCACGGGAGGGAGAGGGAAAGGCCAGGGGCTAGGGTGCGGCTGCCGTCCCTCCCCCCACTATTTATAGGACCCCTAGGGGGGCGCCAGCCCTAGGAGATCCAATCTCCAAGGGGGGCGGCGGCCAAGGGGGTGGCTTGCCCCCCAAGCCAAGTGGGGCGCCCCCCACCCCTAGGGTTTCCAACCCTAGGCGCAGGGGGAGGCCCAAGGGGGGCGCACCAGCCCACTAGGGGCTGGTTCCCCTCCCACTTCAGCCCATGGGGCCCTCCGGGATAGGTGGCCCCACCCGGTGGACCCCCGGGACCCTTCCGGTGGTCCCGGTACAATACAGATTACCCCTGAAACTTTCTCGATGGCCGAAACTTGACTTCCTATATATAAATCTTCACCTACGGACCATTCCGGAACTCCTCGTGACGTCCGGGATCTCATCCGAGACTCCAAACAACTTTCGGGTTACCGTATACTAATATCTCAACAACCCTAGCGTCACCGAACCTTAAGTGTGTAGACCCTACGGGTTCGGGAGACACGCAGACATGACCGAGACGACTCTCTGGTCAATAACCAACAGCAGGATTTGGATATCCATGTTGGCTCCCACATGCTCCTCGATGATCTCATCGGATGAACCACGATGTCGAGGATTCAATCAATCCGTATACAATTCCCTTTGTCAATCGGTACGTTACTTGCCCGAGACTCGATCGTCAGTATCCCAATACCTCGTTCAATCTCGTTACCGGCAAGTCACTTTACTCGTACCGTAATGCATGATCCCGTGATCAACCACTTGGTCACATTGAGCTCATTATGATGATGCATTACCGAGTGGGCCCAAAGATACCTCTCCGTCATACGGAGTGACAAATCCCAGTCTCGATTCGTGCCAACTCAACAGACACTTTCGAAGATACCTGTAGTGTACCTTTATAGTCACCCAGTTACGTTGTGACGTTTGGCACACCCAAAGCACTCCTACGGTATCCGGGAGTTGCACAATCTCATGGTCTAAGGAAATGATACTTGACATTCAGAAAAGCTATAGCAAACGAACTACACGATCTTTGAGCTATGCTTAGGATTGGGTCTTGTCCATCACATCATTCTCCTAATGATGTGATCCCGTTATCAATGACATCCAATGTCCATAGTCAGGAAACCATGACTATCTTTTGATCAACGAGCTAGTCAACTAGAGGCTCACTAGGGACGTGTTGTGGTCTATGTATTCACACATGTATTACGATTTCTAGATAACACAATTATAGCATGAACAATAGACAATTATCATGAACAAAGAAATATAATATAACCATTTTATTATTGCCTCTAGGGCATATTTCCAACACGATGGGGACTATCGCGGATGTCACCACCCTTGCGGCCGCCGTTCCGAGGAGGAGGGGGATCGGACGACTCGCCCTCCCGCTCCCCGTCCCCCTCGCCTACTCCTCCGGCCATCGGGGCCACGGCCGCCAGGCCGCTCCCGTACTGCTCTCCTCCCCAGCGGCTCCTCTGGGTGCTTCGTCTGACCCGGCGCCCGAGGCCTCGGAGGCTAGCGATGCCTCCAATGTCTGTCTGGTCGTCTATCCCTCTCCCCCGCGGCCCCCATCTCCAACGGGACTGACCTGGAGGCGGGGCCGCTCCTGGCTGCGGTGCCGGCCCCCGGCTCAGCCTCGCCTGGTCGTCCTCTAGTGGTGCCTCCCATGGTCGTCCTCCCGCCCCCGGCTACGGCTCCTTCGTCTGTACCTCCACCAGTGGTGCCCCCCGTGGCCGTCTTGCCACCCACGGCAGTACCCTCTCCACTGGCTCCCCTGCCGCTGGAGGACCCGGCGCCCCTTGCCCCGCCCCGGCACCGCCATCGGCATGCTTGACTCCGACCTTGCTACCTCTCAGCTGCACTGGACCGGCGCTCCTGCTCCTCCCCGTGGCTGACCCCAGCACGGATGGGGAGACTCGGGTGACCACCCCCGTGGCTGCCAAGCCTCCCCCTCCGCGGTCTATTCCCGCTGCGCTCGGTCTGCCTCCTCCCCGGTGACGGCCTCCCACCGGAGCGCTCGATTCGATGTTGCGTGCCCCGAGGGCAGCTCGGCTCTGCCCATCCCGGCGCGGGCGGAACTCCATTCTGCGACCCGGAAACTGGATCCAGGTACATCTGCAGTCCCCCCCATTGCTACTACTTGCTCATTTTCTGCTCTCGAGTCAGCCCCGCTTGGGCATCTTTGTAGAACGAGGCCATCAGGGCTCGCGAGATCCTCGATGGTAGACTAGCGGAAGCCTGTGCGGCTGTGCTCTCGCATGCCACCCCTGCGCCTGCCGAGGGGGCTCCCACACCTCCTCCCACTAGCTGTCGCCGACCTTCATGGCCGCACTCGGTCTCAGACCGCCGCTCTCCGCGCCCAAAGCGCATCTCGTATCCTGGGGTCAAGCAGCCCCCCAATGGATTCCTAATGCGCGCCCTCTTCTGGAACATCCACGGTTTCGGCCATGATGGCCGGCGCCACCAACTCATCGAGTACATGCGTGAGGAACACATTAACATTGTCGCCATTCAAGAAACCATGCGTACAAAATTCTCCCTCCCCGAGCTCGATCGGCTTAGCTCCCACCTCTTCGCTTGGCATTGGTTCCCTTCTAGTGGGAGCACTAGCCATTTTGGTGGCATCCTGTTAGGTGTTAAGGATGCCACCTTCGAGGTGGGGAGTATGGACCGTGGCCAGTTCTTTGTTAGCATGGAACTTTTCGAGCAGGCCCTGAACTTCAAGTGGGAGATTATTACCGTCTACGGTCCTGCAGACCATAGTAGGTCTGCATCCTTCCTCGAGGAGCCCCACCGGAAGGTTTCAGTGGCAACGCTTCCGGTGGTTGTTGGCGGTGATTTTAACCTCCTTCGGTTCGCGGAAGACAAGAGCAATTCGCACGCCAACTTTTCTCGCATGCAAATGTTTAATGACTGCATTGCTGTCCTTGGTCTCCGCGGAATAGATAGAGTAGGTGCCAGGTTTACCTGGACCAACTATCAGGCATCCCCGACCCAGTCTGTCCTAGACTGGGTCCTAGTCTCCCCAGAATGGGACCTCCGGTGCTCCCTTGATTCCCTCAAAGCCATCACTCGGATTGGCTCCGATCACGTCCGCCTCCTCCTCTCCTCCACCGACGAGCGCCCCCCGACCCCCTCCCCCCGATTCCAGTTTGAGACATTCTGGTTGTTCCAAACTGGCTTCATGGAGGCGGTTGGTGCCTGTTGGGTGGAGGCTCGAGCCCATCCTCAGCCTCGTCCCCCCTCTGCCATTGACTCTTGGCAGTTTTGTGCCAAGCGAAGCCGGCAGTTCATGAAGGGGTGGGGCGCCAACCTGGGGCGTGACCTCCGCGAGCGCAAGAAGGCCCTATTGACCGCCATCCAGGCCCTGGACCTTCGTGCCGACGCGCTGGGTCTCTCTCCTGAGGAGTGGCTTGCCCGATACAACTTGGAAGACCAGCTCTATGTCATCTACGCCGACGAGGAGACCTATTGGCGCTTGCGTGGTTCCCAAAAATTGGTGCTGAATGCCGATGCAAACACAACCTATTTCTAGGCCATTGCGAATGGTCTCCGTAGACGCAACACCATCCCCCTCCTTTGGGATGGCCCGACTCTCCTACAGTCCCCTCGTGAAATTAGGGCCCATGTCGACGGCTTCTATAGGTCCCTATTCTCAGCCATTCTTCGGAGTGGTTTATCTCTGGACCATGACTGCTGGTCTGGCCGCCAGCTAGTCTCCCATGCGGAGAACACGACCCTTACGGCCCCCTTCTCCGAGGGCGAGGTCTAGGCTGCAATTAGAGACATGAACCCTACCTCGGCCCCGGGTTCGGATGGCCTACCAGTTAAATTCTTCCAGACCTTCTGGAATGTGATCAAGCCTGAGATCATGGCCATCTTCGGCGAGTTCTACGTAGGGTCCATCGACCTCGGGCGTCTCAACTATGGGATCATTTCGCTCATCCCCAAGGTGCCTGGGGCGTCTGACATCCGCCAGTTTCGTCCGATGACGATGATTAATGTGATCTTCCAGATTCTGGCAAAAGGGTACGCCAATAGGGTGACCCTTCTTGCCGACCACATTACCCACCCCAACCATTCCACCTTCATCCAAGGCCGATATATCTTGGATGGGGTGCTAGTCCTTCATGAAGTCCTACATGAGGTCCGATCCAAACACTTCAAGGCGGTCTTCTGAAGATTGACTTCCATAAGGCCTATGACACTGTTAGTTGGCCCTTCCTTCTGGAAGTTATGCTCCGGAAAGGTTTCAACGAACGTTGGATCACCAGAGTGATGCAGATGGTTTCTTGCGGTCGCACGGTCGTGAACATCAATGGGGAGATTGGCCCTTACTTCCCCACTCTTTGTGGGGTCAGACAAGGCGACCCATTCTCCCCATTCTTGTTCAATTTGGTCGTGGACGCGCTTGCTGCCATCCTGGACAAAGCTAAGGCCGCGGGCCATATTCATGGGATCACTCCCCATTTGGCCGGTGGCGCCGGGATCTCCCTGCTCCAGTACACCGACGACACCATCATCATGGTCGAAGGCTCGGACGTGGACATCGCTAACCTTAAGTTCCTCCTCTGTTTCCAACAAATGTCTAGCCTCAAGATCAAATTTGACAAGAGTTATGTGATGGTATTGGGATACTCCTCGGCGGAGGCCCTTGACATCGCCAACCGTCTCAACTGACGTCTAGGCTCCTTCCCCACAACCTACTTGGGCACGCCCATTAGTGACTCTCGGCTTACTGTTGCTGACTTGCGTCCGACCGTGGCCAAGTTACAGACTCGCATTGAGCCATGGCAGGGTAGGTGGCTGTTGAAGGCGGCTCAGACGATTCTCACCAACTCCTCCCTCTACAGCCTCCTCTTGTTCCTCATGAGCTTCTACAGCCTTCACGAGACTCTTCACCATGAGATCGCCAAAATCCAATCTCGATTCTATTGGGCCGGCGATAATAATAAGCAAAAGTACCATATGGTTAGCTGGCCTAACATCTGCAAGCCCCGGGATCAAGCAGGCCTCGGTATCATGTGCTCTAAGCACATGAATATTGCCCTCCTTTCCCGCTAGCTTTGGAGCATTTCGCAAGGGCACGGCGGCCTCTGGTTAGACATCATCCGGAACAAGTACCTGCGTGGGTAACCCCTGGCCTCCTGTCAAAGATCCAGCGGTTCCCAGTTTTGGCAGTCGGTCATCCAACTGCTCCCCGACCTCTGCATCGGAACTTCCATCTCGATTGGGTCGGGGGTGGCGACTTTGTTCTGGTTTGACCGATGGGCGGGTGACACCCCCTTCGCGGCCCGCTTCCCCGACCTCTTCTCCATCGCCGTCGACCCCTCGATCTCTGTAGAGAGGGCCCTTATTGACCTAGGGCGCCTCGCGTTCCGGAGGCCATTTGGTCCTACGGAGGCTGCCGCTTGGTCGGAGCTGCTTGACTGCGTCGCTCTCCACGAGCCGGTTGTAGATGTTGGCCCGGATGAGGTTCGGTGGTGTCTTGAGCCTTCGGGCCAATTCTCCACCAAGTCCCTCTATCTGGCCATCGCCCTCTCCTTCGCCCCCCCTCCCCCTTTCGGCGGTGTGGTCCATGTGCTTGCCACTAAAAATATGGATACTCATGTGGCAATGGATCCGCGGACGGATCCCGTCTGGGGTGGAGGTTCGCAAGCGCAATGGCCCCGGGTCTGGCCTCTGCCCGCTGTGCGGTACCCCCGAAGATTCCAATCACATCTTCTTCTCCTGCATGTCCGCTCCATTCGTTTGGAGCTGCTTAAGAGAAGTGGTGGGCGGTGATTGGTGCCACACCAACTTCCATGACCTCTTTGCCGAACTCCAGAACTCTCCCTGCCCTCTCGCCACATTAGGTGGCTCGATATTGGGGCACTCGCGTGGACCCTCTTGATGATCCGCAAGAAGCTTGTGATTCAGCGCATCCCTCTCTGACGGGCTACTGACGCTCTCTTCAAACTGTCTGTTTTCTAGCAGCTCTAGCGACCGCTTAGCCGCCCTTAGGATCGGGACGCAATCTCCACCTTCATCGCGCTTGATAGACGTCCGCCTTTCGCCGCCGCTCCCTCCGCCACCACCAGAGCCTGATTAGACGACTGGCATGTTCGTCGCCGGCTACGGCCGCCTTCCTTTGGGCTTGTTGAGCTGTGCCCTCAGTAGAACCTTTGTACTCCTTGTTGTGTGACCTGGGTGTGTGTGTTCTGAACTAGTCCGTGTATGTGTGCTCTTGGTGGTTTGCTTTATTTATAAAGCGGGGCGAAAGCCTTTTTTGGTATATGGGCAATGCAACACTATATAATATCATCGTACAAGTATAAAATCTGCAAATGATTTATAAAGCCTTTTTGGGTATATGGGCAATGCAGCACTATGTATTACTATGTTTAAACTTAAGATAGAAGTCGATGGCAGCCTTTCACAACACCATAAACCAATGCTAATGTTAAAATTCAAAGTATATCTTCCTCATTTGGGCGCCTTGTTAAGAAGTTCAGATATCATGTAATCTGCACAAATACGCACACTGAAATTTAAAGTATTTCATCCTCGTGCTGACAGGCCCATCCAGGGGGCTGTGCGAGCAGTTCGACCGCACCGGGCCCCTAAATCCCAAGGGGCCCCAATTTTTTGGGCCAACGTTGTATATTTTTTATCAGGACTGATCTGACTGCCCGAGTGCTTCCTCCCAATCGATCGATCGTACGACCCGAGCCTCTCCCCAACTCCCCCCTCTGGGTCAGCCTTCTGCCACACTATTCTTTCCAGCCTTCCTGAATTCGCCTAACAAATTCGAGCAGAAACGAGCCCCAGCAAGGTCCAATGTAGCCAGGAAAAGCAGAAGGCAGACGCTGCTAGCCGGCGGTCAAGCGCTCGGGCTTAGGCCAGATTGATTTGATGAATCACCGAACAGTCCATGTCTATCAGGTGGCCCCAAGACCAAGAAGTATTATTTAGGTCATTTTTCATGTTCAATAATCTAATGGTTAATGGGTATACTGTATATGTGCATCAGTTCTTAAGTAAGTTACTTAATAAACTGTTCTATGTTTATTGCTTCACCGATGTGTTCTTTATAGAAGATAGTTGGTGTATTTGATACATTCCATAATATTGTACAAAATACCGCATATTTAAAGGTAATGGCTTAAACGAGAGTGTTCTTTAGTTGTATATAAATATTTTAGTTACAAGAATTTTTAAAACTTTAGGACTTTATTTTGCATTTCACACCGGGGCCCCGAATTCCTGGAGACGGCCCTGCATGCTAACATACAATCTGCAATCGAATTCTTGCAATATGGTTTATGCAAATCAGACATGCTAGTAGCTTTAAACATGAGACAAGAGTTCACAACACAATAATCCAATGCCTTTAAGTAACTTAATTGCATACAATCTACGAAGCAGGCGCTGAAAGAAAATTTTACACAATAGCACAGGCTCACCTTGCTTTGTAGCAAAGAGGGAGGCCATGCCAGGACCTAGGGATGGGCCGCCTCATTACGCCGATATGCACCTTTAAAGAGCACCCAGATATCCAGTCTTTCCAGGCATAATGACAGGTACAACTCCAAATATTCTTCTGTGTCCTTGGGGTAGAAAATACACAGGTAGACAAAGCCATCGACGACGGCCACAAGATCCACCTTGACACGACAGCCCTCTTTTTCCATTGAGCACCCGGTGAGCCTCCTAACGATCGGGGGCAATGGGAAATTCCGGTACGCAATCCATCTCTCGACGACACTGCCATTGTCCAGGAACCAAGATACGATTGTCTTATTCTTTATATCTATGATGCAGAGCTTCTCATCCTTTGTCACACCAAGCTTATACTTTGCCTCACCCAATTCCGGTTGCAAAGGCATTGGCAGATCGATCAGCGAGAACTGAAAGGTCGCGGTGTCGAGCACCACGATTTGGTCATACATCCGGCCTGTCAAGCAAACAAGCCGATGCACCACCATGCCACAGCCAGTCTTGGGCATGTCAGATTCACCGAGCCACAGCATGGTCTCCGGGAAGATTTGCCACTCCATGGTGTCCAATGAGAAGACGGCGGGGCGCTCCGGCCGTCCGCTGCCTTGAAATACACAGACCACGCGGGCCGGCTCCCGACCATCTTGGGAGGGGAGCATGTAGAACTCAAGGTGGATGCACCTAGACCACGCCGGCGGTAGATTGAGGAACAGATCCAGGGCCTGCGTCAGCGGGCTGTAGGCGGCGGTCCGCTTGGTGCGCCCGCTCCAGTTGTCGAGGATGAGGTAGCCGTCGGCGCTAGGCTGCCAGGATTTGATCTTCCACCGAGAGGGGTGGGCGTCGGTGTGGGAGACGTCAAAGAAATCGGCGGCGACGCCTGGGTCGCGCCGGCGCCAGGGGCAAGGGTGGAGCGGGACGACCTCCATGTCGGGCTCGAGGAAGAGAGCGAGCACGGGCGGCGCGTGGCGCTCGCGGAAGCTGCGGCGGAAGGCGGGGGTCCACTAGTAGAAAACAGGGCTTTGGTCACAGGGAAATATTCACATTAGTCCCGATTCGTGCGGCTAAGGCATTAGTCCCGGTTCACCTGAGCCCTTTAGTCCCGGTTTAAGACACGAACCGAGACTAAAGGGTGCGATGCCCTTTAGTCCCGGTTTGTGTCTCAAACCGGGACTAAAGGTCCCATTTTCAAACTCTACCCCCATGTGGATCGCCTTTTTTGTTTTGAAAAAATTAAAAGAAAATGATAAAAACTTCAAAAAATAAAATCCTTCGAGAGGTAGTTATATTACTACATCTAGTAGTTAGGAAAATTTAAAAACTTAAATTTGGACATGTTTCGCAAAAAGTGCAGGAAAAACGTAAAGCGGCTGTAACTTTTGCATACGATGTCGGAAAAAAAACGTATAATATATCAAAATGTTCAGCACGAAAATCCGCATCCGATTTTTATCAAAATGTTTTGCAAATTTTTAGAATCCTCAAATTCTAAAAGGAAAAAAAGTTATGCTCAAATTTCAGTTTTTTTGTATTTTCGTTAAATCTGGTCAAACTATGGTCAAACTACTTATTCAAGAAGTATTAGTGTTACTAAATAATTATTCAAGAATATTAGTGTTACTAAATAATTATTTCAGTTTTTTTGAATTTTGGTCAAATCTGGTCAAACTGTGGTCAAACAATGGTCAAACTACTTATTCAAGAAATATTAGTGTTACTAAATAATTATTTCAGGTTTTTTGAATTTTGGTCAAATCTGGTCCAACATTGGTCAAACTATGGTCAAACTGTGGTCAAACTACTTATTCAAGAAATATTAGTGTTACTAAATAATTATTGTTTTTAGAACAATAGTTTCAAACTCAAACAGTGAAATGTGTGACTTCATGCTCAAGCTAAATTCCTGAGGGTTAATAGGATTGACATCTTATTATTGTCAGGAAAATAACAAGTGCAGACTTGGAAACGAGGGAGAATAGAACCCGGAAGTTAAGCGTGCTCAGGCTGAAGTAGTGAGAGGATGGGTGACCGTCCGGGAAGTTAGATGATTTGGAATGATGAGGGGTGATTAGATATTAGAGATTAAATTGAGCAGTCATGAGGGGTGATTAAAGATTAGAGGTTAAAAAATTTCAGAAATTTGAAAATAAAAAAAATTCAAAAAAATTCAAAAATTTTCCTTTAGTACCGATTGGTGTTACTAACCGGGACTAAATGTGGACCTCCGGGCACCGGCCACGTGGAGGGCCTTTAGTCCCGGTTCGTATAAGAACCGAGACTAAAGGGGGAGGCTTTAGTAACAACGCTTTAGTCCCGGTTCCAGAACCGGGACTAAAGGCCCTTATGAACCGGGACTAAAGGCCCTTTATCTACTAGTGGTCGCGCGGACGGCGCAGCGGAAGGCGCGGCAAGCGGCGCGGACGAGGGCCGGGAGGGCGGGGAGGCGGAGGAGATCTGGCGGAGGAGGTCGTCGCCGAGATCGAATATGGTGGTGGGAGCGGGCGGCGGCAGTTGGAGGTCCATGGCCGGCGGCGGTTGAGACTGGCGAGGTGAAGCGACGGCGGCCGCGTATTTGGGAACGGGCCGGCGCGGTGTGTAAAAAGGAGTTTAAAAGAAAAACAGTAAATCAAATTATACGAAGAAACGGTAAAAATTAGAAAAACCGGCTTTAATCTCTCCGTGTGTTTTTTTATAACCACCATACTGGCAATTTTATTCAATATAATAAGGCGGTTTACATCTGATTGCATGGTTGCAATCAAGAACTCAGCGGATACATCATACTACGTAACAACACTCGAAGCAGTAACTAAACCCTTTTTTGCACAGCAATGAGCAGCTTCATTGGGGACTAAAGGTGGACCTCCGGGCAGCGGCCACGTGGAGGGCCTTTAGTCCCGGTTCGCATAAGAACCGAGACTAAAGGGGGAGGCTTTAGTAACAACCCTTTAGTCCCGGTTCCAGAACCGGAACTAAAGGCCCTTTATCTACTAGTAGTCGCGCGGACGGCGCAGCGGAAGGCGCGGCAGGCGGCGCGGACGAGGGTCGGGAGGGCGGGGAGGCGGAGGAGATCTGGCGGAGGAGGTTGTCGCCGAGATCGAATATGGTGGTGGGAGCGGGCGACGGCGGTTGGAGGTCCATGGCCGGCGGCGGTTGAGACTGGCGAGGTGAAGCGACGGCGGGCGCGTATTTGGGAACGGGCCGGCGCGGTGTGTAAAAAGGAGTTTAAAAGAAAAACGGTAAATCAGATTATACGAAGAAACGGTAAAAATTAGAAAAACCGGCTTTAATCTCTCCCTGTGTTTTTTTATAACCACCATACTGGCAATTTTATTCAATATAATAAGGCGGTTTACATCTGATTGCATGGTTGCAATCAAGAACTCAGGGGATACATCATACTACGTAACAACACTCGAAGTAGTAACTAAACCCTCGTTTTCACAGCAATGAGCAGCTTCATTGGGGGTTTACATGCTTTAATATCTCCCTGTGTTTAGTGTTTCGTGTTATGAACAAAGGGATTTAAGTGGAAACTCATCAAGACCGGGCATGTCAAAAATACGAAGGTCATGAAGTCTACAAGAAGGCCTTCGTCCTACTTTATTATATATGCTAGTGTAGTACTCCCTCCGTTTCTTTTTACTCCGCATATAAGATTTGGTCAAAGTCAAACTGCACAAAGTTTGACCAAATTTATATAAAAAATATGAACATTTACAATACTAAAACTATATAGTATGAACATACTTTCATGGTGCATCTGACAATATTGATTTCATATTGTGAATGTTTATGTTTTTAATATAAAGTTAGTCAAACTCTACAAAGCTTGACTTTGACCAAAGAGAATGTAGATGACCAATTACAAGTATGTGTCAATACCACATATATTCAATGCAAAGTATTGATTCCTAATAAATGACGTGTTAACTAGGAGTATTGTGTTTTGCAGTGCCACAATTATGAGCAGTGTTTGATCACTCTGATATAAAGAGTGTCATGTGATTGATTTTGCATGCACACATATTGACTGTGTACAAGATTCTTTGTAGCACGTCACCCTACTGGCTCACAAGTAACATCCAAACACGTTCACTTCAAGGTTTTTGGAGGTGAACATTCCTCGTTACTAGGTTCCAAAATTTGTTGAAATGAAAACCATAAAAACAAGGGAAGGCAGGAAGTGGGGTTAAGAAACGACACTTAGCAAGTTGGCATAATCCTAGCTGATGTGCCTTTGAGAAGTGATGCATTCCTTTAAATTTTCTTTGCAAGTTCTTTCTCCTAATTCCTCTTGATATCTCAAGT
>NC_057794.1:573540392-573540804 GCF_018294505.1 Triticum aestivum
AGTACAAATGCATCATGTATGAAACATCATTGTATTCTACTGCAAGCAATGATTTATTCTCTTTTACTATCTCTACAGGTATGTCCTAAACTCCTAATTAATGCAACACAAGACAACTCATCCAGACATGACATAAGATTTCATTCAACATGACAGTGCTCTAAGATCATCAATGGACATGTTGCCCCTCCGGCCTGAGCCACTGCCCTGGGGTTCCCTTGTGGCATGGATTATCTTTTCTCCCATTGGTTCTGTATAGGAGCGGGCTTAGGAACCGACGAACCGAAGACCGAACCTATTCCGAAACTGAAAAAAACACTATTTTTGATTTTGCTTGCCCCTATAGTAAAATTCGGTTTTCACTTATACTAACAGAATTTAATTTAGGCGGTTGGGTTTTATACAGTTTACC
>NC_057794.1:573541927-573550614 GCF_018294505.1 Triticum aestivum
GCGCAATGCCTACCACTGCCTCACACACGTGCTCTAGTCCCCTTCCTCTGCCTATTTAACTACCACCAAAATAAAGACATTTGTTGCGCGAATCACCTAAGCTTCACACACAACAAGAGTATCAACCGACATGACTGCTGACACACTGGCCTCTAATGCCCAAATTGGAATCATTATTCACTCAATTCCAACACAACTAGTTGCTTTTTAGATTACAATACTATTCATGCTTATCTTTCTCTACTATAATCCAAAGAACTAATGTCCGCACTTTATGAACAAACCATATCTCTTTATATAAAAAGAAAACATATCTTCTTGAAAGTACTTTGATGAGAATTATCTTCACATCATATGAGTAATGACCTTGTTTTCTATCTTTGCCTACAAGATTATGTGTACCATGTGTTTAATTGTGTGTTGGAATTGGCTTGTGGAACGACCAAGATCACCACAAAACATATTAAGGAATGGCATGCACCTATTAATGGAACATGGAGTGCATTGATTCTACACCTACTTGCCTGCTATGATACCCATAGCAAACATCTACTCACCTATATATCCTCTTCACTTGTTAGCTAGTGATTTTTGTAGTCTACACTCCACGCTTGTATTTTAGCATCAAGATAATAGCTAGGTTTGGTTGTACACCATGGAATGCTAGGTGGCCAATTCAAAGAACATGTCAGTACTATTTTTAATACCAAATATTGGTTTGTGGTCAAGAACATGGTGAAGAGCTATATGAATGAAAGACATCAGGACAAATCCTACACTGGGGCGGAGCTAACATCAGGCGATGCTCAGGTCTAAGCTAGCTTAAGTTATCCATTCTACAAATTTTAAGTGCTTTGTAAGAAGAAGCTAGAAGGCCTATTGTTCCTAAGCCTAGGGCTATAACCCTGGCTACTATAGGCCTATCTCTTACACTGATCCTACAACAAAAGAATTTCTAGTAGTACTAACTTTATGTGGGTATATTGGGACCTATATTTGTTTCAACAAGGTTGCAAAGAACTTATTTGCACTGTCTAATGCCGCCTTCTGCAGTTAAGTATCCCCAAACAGTGTTTGATCACTTCAATAGAAGAAGTGCGATGCAGCAAGACCCCTTTGGCAACTTATGGGCATTGTGCGGTGTCTCCTTTTTACAGTAAAGTTTCTCCGAGGGGAGTTTGATCACCCTAGTATAAGGAATGCGATGTAATCCAAGACCGCGCAGAACAGTGCATACTTTATCATGTATAAGCATGCTGATTGTACCATGCAGTTTTATCGCCTCACAAGTTGTATGTGCTCGAGCTCTAGCAAACAACTCCATAGAGGTCCTAATTTTTTGGTAACATAACACCATTGGGCTTTTGGAGCTGTGATTTTTGTTCAATATAGGTTCTGCATTTAGTAAGGGAACACTGTGGGCATCAGGAAAGGGAAGACAAGAAGTAGGCGAAGAAATGGCACTTTGTATGATGCCAATCCACATCTCGCGTGTCTCAACTGTAGTTGCGTTGTTTTCAGGTGCTCATACACATGTGTCCTTTATGAAACATCATGGTATTCAATTGCAAGTGGCGCTTCACTGGCGACTAGATAGCCAACCAAGATGGTTTACACTGTGTTGGCCTCCAGCACACTACATCTTCCGTCCTTCACGAGGAGTAGGGACACAGTGGTGCCGATGACCTTGCCAGAGGGGTTGCTGATGAAATTATTCCTGGGCCCGATTATGTCTCCTCAAACTAGCTTGACGATCGACATGCGCATGATGGACAAGGTATCGTATCATTAGTCTTTCTTTATTTTATTAGACCTCTTTCTCTTTGCTGTTTAGGCGGGCTATGCCTCCCTGTTTCGTAGCTTCTTTCAAATCGAACCATCCTCTCTCTCAAAAAAAGTTGCTTCCAAACTGCGTCCAAGGTATAGTTCTTAAAGTCATACGTGCCTTAAAACGGTGGTGCTTGTAACTTAACAATTTTTTGGATTAAGCCTAACTATTAATGATTATCATCATTATTTTTATTGTTCGTATTATTCTTATCATCATCATCATCATTATTCAATGTTGCTATGCAGTAGAGTGACCTGCGTATCAAGTGCATGTGGTTCTTCCTCTGCAATAGTCGGTGGAAACGTACCTAGTGGGTTTGTCCGAGGACACTAATTTGTGTGTTGTCCATGTCAACCATGTGACCATCATGTCCAAAGATATTCAGCTGGCTTGGCGGATCCACGATGAAAGAATGTAATGGGCTCAACACCAACACATTGCTTATTTTCCAAAGTATTCCGCATAGTTTGATGATGCAAATTATCCAAAATACTTTTTACACACCTGATTGCAGGCCGTTTCATTGCGTTGGTGACTACACATTTCTTCATGAAATTTTATAGGTACATAGTGAGTAGACACACTTGGTTGCTCGAAATGTCTCTACATATTTTTTTTGCGGGTGTCTCTACATGTATTGTTGTCGAGTATTTTTCTAGATAATAAAGTTGAGTCTCTCCATACGGAGTATGATTTCTCCATGTTGTAGGGCAAGAAATATGTCTACTTTATAAATAGTGGGGTAGCTTGCAGATTGGTATGTCCCGGGTTGAAGGATACGATTCCCTTTTGAATGGGGAGTTGGTAAGATCGTCGTTTATTAGATATTTTTAATTAGACTAGCTTAGACCTGCCAGCACGAATCTCGAAGCTCCTCAATCTTACGGTGACTGCCTGTGTGGCATCTATCCCCGGTGGCATGAAACTATTTTCGATTTATGTACTGGATCATATCCTGAAGACTGTATTTTTAGACCGAGTTGCATACTTTGTACTAACAGAAAAGAGGAATACAGATCCTCAAAAAAAAGAGGAACACGTACGCACTGCCCCTCTGTCTGATATTTCCTATCGAAATTGATATGTGAAATCTTACTTTACAACCCTGAACACGAGATGCTTTCGACATGTATGAAATGATGAAATCAGTGAATTCTGTGGTGTACTGTGACTCTGTGAGACATGCGATCTCTGGTTTTCTGTATTTGTAGTTGAGATTGTAATTGATTGTTACCTACGACAACCAGTAATGCTACAAAGGAGAACGTTTTCCCCAAAACCCTAAAACCCCTCTGGCAGCGGCCACTAGGGCTTCGAAGTGGAACTGCGGCGGCCGCTAGTTTCCACACCGGCGGGCCGCGCTTGAGATCCCAGCGTGGGGATGGCCTCATCCCCTCAGGGCGCGGGCATGGGAAAGACGCCGGAGTCACCCAGGGTGGCGAGAGCACGTCTGGAGGAGGCTCTGGGCAAGATGGGAATCACCGATGAAGAGGCAACACCGTTGGTCATCGATGATCGAGAGGGCGATAGACCTAAGAGATGGCTCATCGCCGGCAAGGTTCTACACCGGAATCTGCTCCATACCAACACCATAGCCGGCGCTCTTCGGCCTGCATGGGGCAATCCCTGAGGTCTACCATTTAGATCGATGGGGGAGAATATGTTCGTGGCAGAGTTTGAGAATCAACGGGATCGTGATCGCATCTGGCAGGGATCGCCATGGCACGTGAGCAAGAACGCTGTAATTCTGGCGGACTTTGAAGATTGCATGCGGCCCGACGAAGTTAAGTTTGAGCGGCTCCATCTATGGGCTAGGGTTCCAAATCTCCCATACAACATGCGTGATGACACATGGGGGAAACTGATCGCGCAGCAGATCGATAAGGATGCCACTTCAATCCAGTTTGATCATGTGGGTGGCTTCTTGCGAACGCGGGTATCCATTGATGTCAGCAAACCTCTTAGGAGGTGGATTTTGATAGACTCGGCAAAGAGAAAGAAGGTTGATCTCTACGATATACAGTACGAGCAAGTTCCTCACTTCTGCTTTTCTTGTGGTCGTTTGGGCCATTCTGATATCATGTGCCCTACACCGGGTCCTCGCGATGACAAAGGAAATCTCCCTTTTGGACCAAAGTTGAGGGCACCAGAGCAACGGGGGAAGGCTATGTCGGCGGACAGCTCAAGTCATGAGCAGCACACGGAGCCGAGTAGCCATCGAGAGTCCAAGAATTCTTCCAACGCCGGCAAAGGTGATGAGGTGACCTCCCCTGCAAAGGAACGTGCAAACATCAAGAGGAAGGGAGCCCCAAAACAGGTCTACCGGCGGGTGGAACACCCTCCTCTCATGCTAACGAATGGTGTAGCTCCTGGGAACATTGACCATATGCAAGATGAGGACGCAAATGCATTAGCACTCGGAGATGGACAAGAGTTAGAGCGGGAAGCAAAGAAGAAGAAACCCACACCTGAGAATTCGGCAGAGACTGCAGGGCAGTCCTGCCCGTCCCAATGAGCTGCATAAGCTGGAACTGTCGGGGGCTTGGGAACCCCGAGGCAGTTCGAGAGCTTCGCAATATTGTGAAGCAAGAGTTACCCCTCCTACTCTTTTTCATGGAAAATAAAATATCAGCGAAAAGAGTAGAGAGCCTGCAACATTCGCTGGGATTTACAGGATGTTTTGCAGTTAATAGCACGGGATTGAGCGGCGGCATCGGACTATTTTCGTCCCGAGATGTGGATGTCGAGCTCAAAAATTTCAGTTCTGCCCACATTGATGTGATGGTGCGGAGGACAGACCAAGTTTCGCCAATATGGCGGTTTACGGGGTTCTATGGAGCCCCAAGAGTGGAGAATCGTCACCATAGCTGGCGGTTTCTTCGGACCCTGCATGCCATACAACACTCCGTGTGGTTATGCATGGGTGATTTCAACGAGACTCTCTACGCCACCGAACACTTCAGTAGCTCGGCCAGGCCGGAGTGGCAAATGAGAGCGTTCCGAGAGGTCGTCGATGAGTGTTCCTTCCAAGACCTTGGCTGGTCCGGGGTGTCTTACACCTGGGATAATCGGCAGGGGGGAAATTCGAATGTTATAGCCTGTCTGGATCGAGCATTAGCTAATGAAGATTTCAGGCAGCTTTATGATCAGATTGGAGTAAGGAACGTTTGTGCAGCTGAGTCGGACCATTGCTTCATCGTTGTAAATTTGAACCAGCTGCCAAATAGGTCTCACTCAAAGCGTCAGTTTCGGTACGAGAACGTTTGGCAGACACATATTGATTATGAATGCCTAGTTACTAAAACTTCGCGTCGGACCCAACGGGGACCGGGACTGCAGGGTGTGGCTGATTCACTTGGTGATCTCCAAAGAACACTTGAACCATGGGGAGAAAGAGAGTTCGGATGTCTAGCCCGGACAGTCCGACAGCTACAGCAGCGCCTTGACAGGTTGCGACGGCAATCTGTTGGCTGGGGCCCTTCTGAAGAAGAGAAGAAAACAATTATCAAGCTAAGAGAAGCGCTCAGGCAGGAGGAAATTTGGGTGCGGCAACGATCTCGTGTACCTTGGCTACGAGAGGGCGACCGCAACACGGGGGTTTTTTCACGCTCAAATGAAAAGGCGACAATGAATGAATCGCATTGCTGGTTTGCAACGAGCTGATGGCTCGGTGTGTGCAAACACAGATGAGGATAAAGATGTGGTTCAGAATTTCTATCAACAGCTATATGAGTCCCAAGGGGCATCAGACTGTAGCGTGTTGTTATCACATGTTCCTAGCAGGGTAACACCAGCCATGAGCGAGTTTCTGGACAGACCATATGAAGCTGTCGAGGTGCGCACAACATTATTTCAGATGTCTCCGTCTAAGGCACCGGGTGTAGACGGCTTCACGGCGGGTTTTTTCCAGCGGCATTGGGACTTGCTTCACGCTGATGTAACACAAGCAGTCCTCGGATTTCTAAATGAGGGAGATCTTCCAACAGGTCTAAATGATACCTCGATCACATTGATACCTAAGGTGCGACACCCCCAGTCTATCTCTCAATATCGACCCATCGCTCTTTGTCCCGTACTTTACAAGATAGCAGCCAAGGTTATTACTAACTGTTTGCGGAGCTTGATGGATGAGCTGATTAGTGATAAACAGAGCGCTTTTGTCCCCGGCCGCCTGATAACGGATAATATATTGGTTGCTTATGAGAGTATTCATACAATGAAGCGGAGGAAGAAGGGGAAGAATTATATGTGCGCTGTTAAACTAGACATGATGAACGCTTACGACCGAGTGGAAAGGCATTATCTCGAATCCATTCTACTGAAACTGGGCTTCAGCGTCGTTTTTGTTTGACTTATAATGAAGTGTGTCACCTCGGTGCGCTTCACAGTTAGAGTCAATGGAGAACTCCTACCATACTTCACCCCTTCACGGGGCCTGAGGCAGGGGTGCCCTGCGTCACCGTTTTTGTTTCTTCTGTGTGCAGAAGGATTGTCCTTATTGCTCAACTCGTATGGTGGATATATTGATAGGGGCATCCGTGTGAGCTTCAGATCACCATGGGTTAACCACTTATTGTTTGCTGACGATTGTCTGGTTTTCATGAAAGCGGACAGTCAAAGTGCAACAAGACTCAATGATATTCTTCACATCTATGGGGAGGCATCGGGACAGAGTGTAAATCGTGGAAGAAGTTCAGTATTTTACAGTCCCAATACTCCTCACCAGTTACATGAGGCAGTTAAGATTTTGCTCGGTGTTCCTGTCAAGGCTTTTGGCGAGCGCTATCTTGGCCTACCGACAACAATAGGCAGGATCACGAGTGGCACCTTGGTTTATATGGCTGAACGGGCGCGCACACACATGCAGGGGTGGTCGGAGCGACTACTAGCTTGTGCTGCGAGAGAAGCGCTCCTAAAATCCGTGATCCAAGCAATTCCTACCTTCAGCATGTCGTGCTTTCTCCTGACCAAGAAAGTATGCAAGACTCTGACATCAGGTATGGCTAAGTTCATTTGGAGCAGTTCTATTGATCGGCGGTCTATGCATTGGATATCATGGGATAAACTAGCTACACCGAAATGCAAAGGTGGAATGGGCTTTGGTGATCTCCGCTTGTTCAACCTAGATCTTTTGGGGAAGCACGGATGGCGCTTTATGACTAACCCCAACTCTCTATGTGCCTGGGTTTTGAAGGGCCGTTACTTCCCAGATTTTGAGTTTCAGCTTGCCACAATACCAACAGCCGCATCTGCTACTTGGCGAGCCATCGTTGCCGGTCGAGAGGCGCTCGATGCTGGCCTTATCAAACGCGTGGGCACCGGTTCAACCATATCCATATGGGATGATCGATGGATTCCGTCGACAGTATCTATGACTCCCATGCTGAGACCTCAAAATGCATCTGTTGAGTTGGTTAGTGAGTTGATCGACACTGACAACTGGACATGGAAGACGGAGTTAGTACATGAGCTATTTATCGGCCCCGATGCACAAGCTATTCTGAATATACCTTTGCGCCAGGGGGGTGGTGATGATTTTATGGCATGGGCACACGAAAAATCTGGCATCTACACAGTTAAATCGGCGTACCGGTCTCTAGTGAACAAAAAAGAGCGTTTTGCTCTCGAAGAAGGGACGGGTATGGGGTCGTCAACTGACAACACAGAGCTATGGCGTGCCTTATGGAAACTCAATGTGATCCCTAAAGTTCGGGTCTTCTACTGGCGAGTCTTGAGAGGAATTATTCCGGTGGAATGTACCTTAAAGCATCGCCATATTCAGGAGATCGGAAGATGCAAAATCTGCATGGCCATGGATGAGGATTTAGCTCACGCACTCATTCATTGTTCGCATGCAAAGCAATTCTGGGTGCAAGCTCAACAGCTACTTGATTTCTCTCTACCGAAGCTACACCCAAGCACTTGGTCTCGCGATATTTTATGTGACCAGCTTTTCTCAGAGAAGAAGCGATCGATCATAGTCATAGTGATGTGGGCGATCTGGCACTCCCGGAATCGTCTCACACATGATCAGGAGAAACTTGACCCGTCTACTTCTGTGAGACGCATTAAAGAAGATCTAGCGATCTTGGATATACCTCGGTCAGACCTAAAAATTCTGCCAGGTTATGGGTGGCGGCCCCCTGATGGAACGATCATCAAAATAAATACCGATGCAACAATTCATCTGGATGGCGGTAATGGTGGAGCAGGGGGGGTGGCGTGATCAGCTGGTCGCCTCTTGGGAGCATGGAGCAAACTCCTTGTGGGTGTCACGGACCCCCTTATAGCTGAAGCGATGTCTGTACGGGAAGGCGTGCACTTTGTGAATCTCAGAGGATTTCAGGAGGTGATCATCGAAACAGATTGTCTGGAGGTTGTGGAACTCTGGAAGAATCGTCACAATTCCTTCGCGGTTGTGGCACCGTTGTTTTATGAGATAGGAGAGCTAGCTATTGTTTTTTCTTATTTTGATATTCTTCATGTAATCCGGTCAGCAAACTATCCAACTCATCTCTGTGCCAAGCGTGCTTGCACACTGAGTATGACTGAAAGTTGGCTGGAAGAGACCCCTAGCTTCCTGGTGAGTAACCTATTGGTTGACGATCCAGCGAATGCTTTTGTTTGAATAAAGCTCTCGCTATTGCTCGTAAAAAAAACCAATAATGCTACACGTACGGATATTAACAGGTTGAGACTAATTACAGGCTAACATGGCATGGTTTGATTGGCAAGAAGGAGAGGAAGCGGGGCCACCCCGATGAAAATCAGGGGGGCCGAAGAGAATTAGTGAAGGGCTTCCGTAACTTGCCTGTAATAGGCCTGTAGGTCTAGGCCCCGCTTCCTCTCCTTCTTG
>NC_057794.1:573551660-573557168 GCF_018294505.1 Triticum aestivum
CCACATATGTAAAGCAAAACACTAGACCTTTTTTTTCTGCGGTTGAAAAGATGAGACTTTATACATAAATCATACAATGACAAGACAACTGAAATTAAACAAAAAGTCAACAAATACAACACTTGAAGTAAATGAAGACAAAAGTTGGTGCTAACTCCTATGCCACAAGGGCAGAGTTGTGACTCGTGAGGGTTATATTCTAGAGCCTATAACTCTGCTATCGCCAACAACTCTAATGTGATATTGAACTAGTCGTACAATGCTTTACTCTATTTGTCTCAAAATAAGTGTCTTAATTTTGTACTCCCTTCGTTTCTTTTTAGTCTGCATATAAAATTTGGTCAAAGTCAAACTTTGTAAAGTTTGACCAACTTTGTAGAAGAAAATATCAACATCTACAATACTAAACATATATAGTATGAAAATTAATTTCATGATGCATCTAACATTATTGGTTTCATATTGTGAATCTTTATGTTTTTTTATACATTTAGTCAAAGTTAACAAAGTTTGACTTTGACCAAATCTTATATGTAGACTAAAAAAACGGAGGGAGTACTACATCTGTCTTGCTTTATTAGTCCCCTTTGTATTATGTGCCAAATTATGCCTTAAATTTAACTAACAAAATTTTAATGCATGTCATAAAAAGTAATATAGTTGGAAACTATGTTCAAATACGAATACAAATGATATAATTTTTGGTGACATGTATTAATATTTTGTTAGTTAAATTTATAGTCAAAATTTAGAACAAAATACAATGGGGACTTATAAATACGAAGGTAATACTAAGTTTAGTACAAGGTTGTACTAAGGTTGAGACACTTAGTTAGGGCATCTCCAGCCGTTGGCACCCCAGGGGGCGTCTAAAAGCGCCGCCTGGCGGTGAGCCGGCGCAAAAACTGGCCCTGGGGGCGAGTCGGTCCCCAGGGCTTTCCCCAGGCGCGTATTAAAATAAAAAAAAGAACCGTTCGGCGAAGTTATAATAAAAACTAGTTAAATTTCGGCCAAACATGGCAAATTTCGGCAAAATTCGCGCATTTTCATTACATTAACCTAATCTAAAAAAGAAAGGGGCTGAAGTCGTCGCCGCCGTCGCTGCCATCGTCGTCGTCGGCCTTCTCCTCCTTGACGCGGGCGCCCCTGCCGGACCCCTGCCCGGCGTCGCCATGGCGGACTGGTGGCGGCGCATCGTCGTCGTCGTCGTCGTCGTCGTCGCTGTCGCAGATGACGACGACTCCGCCTTCGTCGCGGCCGCGTCGACACTCCGTGAAGCGAAGCAGGGCGGCGCCCTGGCGCTCCTTCGCCTTCTCCAGGCGCTCCTTCTCCATAGCTATGGAGTCCCTGCGAGCCCATTCCAGGGCCACGTCGTCATCATCGAGCTCTGTTGTCACCGGCGCGGCCGGCTCCTTCTTCACCGGCGCGAGCCCCGGCTCCGTCTTTGGCTTGACAAAGCGCGGAGGAGGAGCCGATGAGCAGGCGTGCCGGCCGCCCTCGTTGATGACGATGCCGGTGCTGCGAGTGCATTGGCCGAGCGGCGTCTCCGCCGCGGGCTTGGCCTTGACGCCGAGCAGGGGCGGAGTGCCGGAGGAGTGCAATGAAGATCGGGAGGAGGAAGAAGAGGAGAACCCGAACCTCCTTGGCGCCCATGGCCCGGCGCGTCGGTGCTGCGCCGGGGCGGCCGCCCTCGCCGGGTACGCCAACGGCGGGTCGTTGCCGCCCTCGAGGTACGTCAGCACGCCCTCGAGTGTGCGGCCGGGGACGCCCCACCACAGGTGGCGCCCCTCGCTGTTCTGTCGGCCGCCAACCACCGGCGCGCCGTTGATGGACGCCAAGCGCTGCTGCTGGCGGCGCTCGAAATACGCCGCCCAAGCCGCGTGGTTGTTGGCGGCGTACTGGGGGAGGGAGAGTTGGGCGTCGGTGAGGGAGGCGCGCACGACCTCGACTTCCTCGGCGAAGTACTGCGGCTTCGCCACGGCGTCGGGCAACGGGGGAATGGGCACTCCCCCGGCGCTGAGCCTCCACCCCGTCGGCCCGGCGCGCATGTCCGGCGGCGCCGGGATGTTCGCCTGGAACAGGAGCCAGGACTCCTGTTCGCGGAGCGAACGGCGGCCGAAGCCGTTGGCCGCCGCCTCGTCTCCGGGGTAGCGTTCCGCCATGGCGACGGACTCGGGAGAGGTAGAGAGATAGAGGGAGGGGCTGGACGGCGGCGCTCGGGAGAGGTAGGGAGAGGGAGGAGCTAGGCGGCGGCGAGGGGCGGGGCTGGTGTGGGCACAGGCGAGTGCAGGCCACCGGCTATATAGCCGCGCCGCACCCGTGTGTACGCGTGTGAGGGAGGGGAGGCGTCGGCGCGCCGTCCCGTGACGCGTCGCCCGTGAGGAATCAATGGCAAGGCTGACCGGCGGCAGCCTTGGCATTGATTCCCCGCGGGAACCGAGGCCGTTGGGGGAAGACGAGGCGCCGTGTCGCTGACGCGGCGGGCCCACGGCTGTTTCGCGCCAAAACAGTTCGCCCCGGCGCCCCCGGGCGCTCCCCAGCGCGCCGGGTTCGGCCTGGGTCCGCCGGCGCTGTTTTCGGCCCAGGCCGGCGAAAATCGGGCTCCTGGGGGCGCGACTGGGCCGTTTTTTTGGCGCCGGCGCGAAAAAATCGCTTGGGGAGGCCTTCCTGGGGACGCGGCTGGAGATGCCCTTAGAGACGGAGAGAGTACGTCTATAACATAGTCACGTGTCGAAATTTGATGAACTGCTGAGTAAAAATATTTGATTAGTTTTACATCGCGTTATAATCACTGGTTCAACTATTTGCAGCCGGTGACTACATATTTACTTAACAAACACTCGCAAAAGCCATTACCAAAAAGCCTTTCTAAAGAAGTACCATATTGCTCTCGCCATCTCCAACAACTACGTACTGTAATACATAATTTGTCAGGCAGGCTGTTGTTCTGGATCCAATTTGGGTGAACTGTTGATAACAGATAATTCACTTGTCCTACTTGAGCAACCAGCATTGCTCCTATTCCTATATGTACCCTTAGCATACTCCTAAACTATCTAAGAAAACCACCAACCACCAGAAGCAACATCAGCAGCAGTAGCGGGCGAAGCTCAGTTAGCTACATATAATGGGCTCGGAAATGGTCGCTGGCCCAGCTGCTGGCGACGAGGAGGCGTGCATGTACGCGATGCAACTTGCCGCTGCATCTATCCTACCGATGACGCTCAAGGGCGCCATGAGCTGGGCATGCTCGAGGTCCTGGTGAGCGCAGGCGGGGAGATGTTGTCGCCTTCGGAGGTGATTGCGCGGCTGCCATCCAAGGCGGCCAATCCGGACGCGCCGGCCATGGTGGACCGCATACTGCGGCTGCTGGCGTCGTACAACGTAGTGTTGTGTGAGGTCGACGAAGGTGAGGACGGCCTCTTCGCCCGCCGGTACGGCTCCGCACCAGTGTGCAAGTGGCTCACCCCCAACGAGGACGGTGTCTCCATTGCCGCGCTAGTCCTGATGATCCAGGACAAGGTCAATATGGAGGGCTGGTGAGTTTGATCGTTATTTTCTCAAGACTATTGTTCTTTTGGACTGTTTTTCTCTTCCACTCTTCCTCACCTTTGGGTGTCTATATTTCTACTAATTATGGAATATTTTACTAACTATTAAACTCAACAGTGAAGTCTCATACTTGACTTCAGTTGATGTCAATATATGGTGTTTCTATTCCATATAATGTTGTTCTCTCAGAAAAACACATATTAATTAGCTTTGACACATTAGTATATATACATATATATATACAAGATGGACGTATGCATCACAATGATGCAGAGGACGGGGTTTATTCCGAATTTCTGACACACACACACACACACACACACACACACACACACACACACACACACACACACACACACACATATGCGTCATCAAATATGGCCAACTTTGTATGTTCTTGCAAGTTTTAAAAATGAAATATCATGTAGAGCTCCTCCAATATCATGAATTTCAGATTTCAGTGCTAAAAGTGCTCAAAACATCAAGCATTGAAATCTTTTTCTTGTGTATATCTCCTCGGATGTTTTTTTGGCTTGAAAACTTGCAAGCACCTACAAAGTTTGATCATATTTGATGTTGCAAAGTTTCATTTTTTTTTCTAATTTACTGTTCGTAGAGGATGTAGGGGCACTCGAGATCTGAAAAACCACTCTCCTTTTCTAATTATCTCTCCATTATTTTGCATTGTCTTATGTTTTCTTGGCACAAAGAGAATGTTTTATTGTGCACTTGAATTTTTTTTCTAAAATTATTATGTACTTGACATGATTTGTTCCTTACTTTTTTTTGTAAAGCATCTTCTTAATTAATCCCAACGTTGTATCTTCTCTTTATGAATATGCATGCATGTGCGGATTCGCTTGCCTATTTTACGTTCACGCATTTTGATATATAACAGTTAATTACCGGTAAGTGAGCGATCCTCGCTTATTTGCATGGAGGAGTGTATTTATGATCAAACATCATTGTTTTATATAATATCTCTTGTGAAATTTTGCTACGTACTTTGTTCATGAAGTAGATGAAAATCAAATTGCTATTTTTTGTGTTCGTTTTCCTTTTTCCTTTGAAATATCATGTGAATATAGAGTTTGTATATTTATCTACCTAATAGGAGTTATATCCCATCAACCATGAAGCTCCAAGATTCCAGTCATTAGAAAGTTATATCTAGTTTTGCGCGTGTGGTGGTGTTTGTAATATATGCGTCTATGTTAACTTGTTGTTTCCAGAAAATAGTTTTACCTACTATGAATTTAGAAATAGACCTGTCTTCTTTAGCTATAAAATAATACACTCCTCCATTAATTTTTGGTGGAGTCTAGATTTGGTCCCTCAACTTTAAAACCGGACAACTTGCGCCCTTAACTACTGAAACCGGCCAAGATTCATCCCTGGTCACGGTTTTGACCGGTTTTGGTGTTGTCCCAACCCGGTTTTGACCGTGCCGACTCAAATTTGCATACCTTTTCCAAGTCCGTTTAATGTTTTCAAATTCGGGTATTTTTTTCAAATACGTGAACTTTTTAAAAATTTATGTACTTTTCCAAATCTGCGTA
Organism: Triticum aestivum; assembly: GCF_018294505.1. Lineage (NCBI taxonomy): Eukaryota > Viridiplantae > Streptophyta > Magnoliopsida > Poales > Poaceae > Triticum > Triticum aestivum. The sequence continues at coordinate 573,556,772 of NC_057794.1, forward strand.
CTTTTTCCAAGTTCACGTACTTTTTTTTAAATCCATGTACTTCTTTAAAGTTCCTGTGGTTTTTTTAAAATTCATGTAATTTTTAAAAATTGGCATCCTTATTCCTATTCACGTATATTTTTTTGGGTTTAAAAATTTTATGTGAAATTGAAAACATATGCGGATTTGAATATCTTTTACGCGAATTAGAAAAAAATGTGTGGATTTGAAAATTTATGTCAACTTGAAACAAGTATGTGAATTTCAAACAAAGTTCATGGATTGGAAAGGAACAAATCTGCGTACTTTTCCAAATCTGCGTACTTTTTTTTAAATCCACGTACTTCTTTCCAATCCATGAACTTTGTTTGAAATTCACATACTTGTTTCAAGTTGACATAAATTTTCAAATCCACAC
>NC_057794.1:573557254-573560241 GCF_018294505.1 Triticum aestivum
CTCAAATTCGCATACCTTTTCCAAGTCCGTTTAATGTTTTCAAATTCGGGTATTTTTTTCAAATACGTGAACTTTTTAAAAATTTGTGTACTTTTCCAAATCTGCGTACTTTTTCCAAGTTTACGTACTTTTTTTAAAATCCACGTACTTCTTTAAAGTTCCTGTGGTTTTTTTAAAATTCATGTAATTTTTAAAAATTGGCATACTTATTCCTATTCACGTATATTTTTTTGGGTTTGAAAATTTTATGTGAAATTGAAAACATATGCGGATTTGAATATCTTTTACGCGAATTAGAAAAAAAATGTGTGGATTTGAAAATTTATGTCAACTTGAAACAAGTATGTGAATTTCAAACAAAGTTCATGGATTGGAAAGAAGTACGTGGATTTAAAAAAAAGTACGCAGATTTGGAAAAGTACGCAGATTTGTTCCTTTCCAATCCATGAACTTTGTTTGAAATTCACATACTTGTTTCAAGTTGACATAAATTTTCAAATCCACACATTTTTTTCTAATTCGCGTAAAAGATATTCAAATCCGCATATGTTTTCAATTTCACATAAAATTTTCAAACCCAAAAAAATATACGTGAATAGGAATAAGTATGCCAATTTTTAAAAATTACATGAATTTTAAAAAAACCACAGGAACTTTAAAGAAGTACGTGGATTTTAAAAAAAGTACGTAAACTTGGAAAAAGTACGCAGATTTGGAAAAGTACACAAATTTTTAAAAAGTTCACGTATTTGAAAAAAATACCCGAATTTGAAAACATTAAACGGACTTGGAAAAGGTATGCGAATTTGAGTCGGCACGGTCAAAACCGGGTTGGGACAGCACCAAAACCAGTCAAAACCGTGACCAGGGATGAATCTTGGCCGGTTTCAGTAGTTAAGGGCGCAAGTTGTCCAGTTTTAAAGTCGAGGGGCCAAATCTAGACTTCGCCAATAACCGGTCAAAATCGAGACCAGGGACAAACCTTGTCCGATTTTGTTAGTTGGGGGTGCAAGTTGTTCGGTTTCGGAGTTGAGGGACCAAATCTAGACTTCATCAAGAGTTAAGGGACGAAAAGTATACTTTTCTCATAATATAATAATAGATAGTTTCTTAAATCAACATGTTATATATACCTTCTCAGGCAGTTATGACTTCCGACTTTAGTTCTGATAGTTTAGTCTGGCTTGTGATCCTGCGCCAACAGTATCTATTCAATTATAGATTTATCCACCAACTGCCAATTAGTCTATGCAAAACTTGAAACTTCGACCAATGTCCAAGTACTAACTAGAAGTACTGAAAAAAATGTTTTTCTTGATGAATTTGCTTGTAAAGTTGGAAGTTGAACAACTGCATGCCACCATTACTCCACTATCAGTAAACTAAACTAGAAGCTCGTAACTAATTTGCAGGTACCATTTGAAGGACGCAATCCTTGATGGTGGCCTCCCGTTCCAAAGAGCATACGGGATGACGTTGTTCGTGTACAACAGCACGAACATGCACGTTAACAGCATGTTCAACGAGGCCATGAAGAACCATTCAACCATCATCACCAAGAAGCTCCTTGAGTTCTACATGGGCTTTGACAGTGTGGGCACCCTTGTTGATGTCGCCGGTGGTGTGGGTGCAACCATCCACACCATCACCTCCAAGTACCCGCACATCAAGGGGGTCAACTTTGACTTGCCCCACGCTATCTCTGATGCGCCGTCCTTCCCTGGTGTGGAGCATGTCGGGGGTGACATGTTCGAGAAGATGCCCTCCGGCGATACCATCCTCCTAAAGTGGATCCTTCATGACTGGACTGACAAGCATTGCACGAATCTACTAAGGAACTGCTTTGACGCACTCCCTGCTCACGGCAAGGTCATCGTCATGGAAGGCATCTTGCCGTTGAAACCAGACTCAACATCCAGGGGGCAGCTGATGTTCTTAGGTGACATGATCATGCTCATGCACACCCCAGGTGGCAAGGAGAGGCAACAGAGGGAGTTCGAGGAGCTTGCAAGGGGTGCAGGATTCACCAGTGTCAAGACCACTCACATCTACGGCAATGCGTGGGTCATTGAATTCATCAAATAAATTTCAGTATTAGCTTCTAGTTGTTGCTCCTAAAATCCACAAATGACTTTCGAGTTTCCATCGTGTTTACTTAATTTTGAATCATTAACATATTTTACGTACATAATAAAGGATTTGGTACTTAAGTTGTGCGAGAAATTGCTATTTCTATGTTGAGTAAATTTGGCAATGTTAAGCCTAGGAACTTGTGTGCAGGCTTACGCATATAGAGCACATCAAGCATGTTTATTTTGTTTTTTGTTGTTGAACTGTGTTGTGTTGTGCTATGTTTAGTTTACCCAAATACTTAAAAGTGTCGTTGCACTTTTTGTCAAAGCCGAGGACACGCACTGTAGTCGTCAATCGCGTGATGCGGAAAAAATGTATGGTAATTTGACCCCACCCGTTGGCAAAAGGGGATGCAAAGCAAGTACATTTAATGCAACACGTTCACATATTGTGTAAATCAAGGTCTCTTATATGCATTAAATTTCATTTTGTAAAACTTTGAAAAGCTATAACTTTTGAAGGGAACGTCGAAATTGTAATCCATTTTCGTAGCTAGGTTTCTCGCGAGGAGTTCTTCAAAACAGATCCCGTGAGGGTAGATTTCGACAAACTTTTAGTGCTACATGTGCAGACTTCCTATTTGTTCTCTTACCATAACCGTCAATTAGCCCGAGGCCCTCCTAAGTTGACTACTTTGACTGTCAAGTAATCGCACTATGACTCTCCAATTGGCTAACATTGTCCTCAGTTGCTTACTATGAACCAATAGTATTGTAATAATATCCTAATTTGTACTGCAATAGGTTTTTATGTAGTACGCAAATTAGAAATTATGATAGGCAATTTTCATAGTAGAGTAGGCAACTGAGCATCTGTGGTAAGTAAGTTCGTAGTGGTATAAATAGTACTCCCTC
>NC_057794.1:573560326-573577564 GCF_018294505.1 Triticum aestivum
TAGTACACTAGGCATAGTAGGCATCACAGGTAAGATGCAGATGTGTTGCTTGTAGTAGTTTATAAGTTGGTTTACCATGATTGATAAGTTACATACATTGGAAACTAAGTTGTAATAGTTTAGTTGCCTACCATACTATGAAAGTTTCCCAGTGTAGTGTGAAATTTGCATATCATAATTCCTAATTTGTCTACCTCGGAAAACTAATTTCTATACTCGCTAGATATGTTAGCAACTTAGAACTGAAGCTACTCAACTTTGTAGTTATGGTAACCCAACTTATAAGGACTCCCCGCTGATAGACAATCATATTAGGCAAACTAATAATAAGTTGTTTCTCTACAGCATTAAAGTTGCCTATGTGGCCGTCCAATTTGTTCATGAAAATTTTAGTCAAACATACTCATATGGAGTCTAGTTTTGAAGAGATCATCCCAAGGAACTTAGGAATGAACACGAAATTTGATTTCAATGCTCGGTTCAAAAGGTAAAACATAAAAAAATGCAAATGCAAATTAAATACATGCTTATTTATGCATTTCCAACTAAATTTCCCACACGTAGTACATTGCCCCTATGTTAGACCACACCCTATTTGTACAAATCCCTAATAGATACTACCCTAAGTTTCCTGCCATGAGTGAATAGCCTAACATCATTCAAAGTTGCATCCAATACTTTTCTGGTATGGTAAGCAACTTACTTCATAGATAGACAACTTAGCAACACTGATGGGCAACTTTTAATGTATTATAGGCAAATGAAATTGTAAAGGGCAGGCAACTGAGCACCACCGATAGGCAAGTTCATAGTGTTTTATAAGCAACTTAGAAAAATAATGATAAGAAACTTCATAATATTGTAGGTAAATAATATGCAAACTTAGCAAACTAAGTAGCAACAGTAGGCAACTAACTACCAATAGCAGGCAAATGGGCATCGATGGTAGGGCAATTTCATAATAACTGCAGCCACGACAGGCAAGTTGGGATAATATTAGCAAATTTTCTTGATACAGATAGTGCAATGAAGTTGTTTGTATGTAGCACTAAAGGTGCCACATGTTTTGTATGATTTTCTCATTTTTACACAATGGATCTCGCGAAGGTAGGCAGTGGTCGTAGTCTGCGTGGTTTCCCTACGATTGAGAGCGCGAGCTAGTGAAGTGGAAAGAGGCATCAACAGGGCATCGTCCCGGGGTCCGAGTGGGCTGGATCTGGCCCTGGCGGGTAGCTGAAGTGGCGGCAAGAATGTGCTCGCGTACGGCTCTGGTGGTGGAGGTAGGTGGCGGTGGGTGGCGCTCTTGCCTCAACGAGTTCTGCAAGATGCGTGTGTTCCCATGCAGCGCGTGCGACATGGTTTGGTGTTATCCTCCCAGACTTTCTGCGACTGTGTGAACTGGACTGCTCTGGCATTCTCTTGGTGGCGCCGGTTGAATTGGGAGCTGGTGGGGTGGGTTGCATAGATCTGGGTGAAAATCTGGTAGAGATGTTGTCGATGTCGGCGGCGACTTGTTTTGTGGACGTTGATTCCCTCCTTGGGGGTGCCATCGAGGAGCCTATTGCAACCCCGCAACTCATGTCTTGAGACTCCGGGTAAAAACCTTAGATAGGGCGTTCACTACTAGGAAAAGGCCTGCTAGTGGCGCACCTGTTTTGACTACTAATGGCGCACTACTAGCATCACGCCATTAGAATATTTTACTAATGACGCTCCACAGGTGCGCCATTAGTATCTGGTATATATACTAATGGCGCACCATGCAGTGCGCCATTAGTATATCCCACGGTGCGCCATTACTATCTAGCTTAGTAATTGCGCACCACATAGAAGTGCACCATTATTAACAAAAAAAATTCAATTTTTTTCCATAATTTTTTTTCGTTTTTTTCTTAATCTCGAGTCACTATGGCTTAATCTCGGGTCAATATGCTTAATCTCAAGTCAAATGGCACTCTTTGGTCAAACTTCCCGAAAGGTCACTCATCCTCACACTACTCCAGCCCGAACACGCTTAACTTCGCAGTTCTATCCAACCCCAGCACCAGCTCACTTCACATGCACTTGTTGATATATATATCATATCAATCCTATTAAACCTTGTTAATGTCTAGGACTTTGTTCATGTTCATAAGTGTGAACAAATTTTGAAAAAATATTTCAAACTTCTCGGTCATATTACGTATCATATTTTGACAAAAAAATCCAATTTTTTTTAAACCAATTTTTTTCTGTTACTAGTGGCGCACCTAGCAAATGGTGCGCCACTAGTAAGTTTGAATTTTTTTCATTTTTCCGCCCTCTAGATCTTAAAAGCCCCATATATTTCGTTCTGTTAGGTTTTTGAATATGTTGAACGGGGTTCCCCCGGTTCAATTCGTATGTAACTTTTCGAGTAGATGATTTTTCATATAAAAAGCTTTTTAATCAGAGTTCGTATGCAAAAGTTATGCCCATTTTACTAAATTCCAGAGAGATTTTGCAAATAAAGTCGAAATTCATATTTGTAAATTTTCCCGACAACTAGATCACATATCACATGGGAAACTTATTTTCTTTTATTTTTTTGGTATTTCCAGCATTTTTTTATTTTTTTAAACTGAAAAGGCGGTCTGGAGGGGTGCATTTAGCACCAGGGTTAATAATGGCGCACCTGATGTGTGGTGCGCCATTAGTAGTTTTGAAAAAAAATAAAAAAAAATTGTTAGTAATGGCGTGCGCCATTACTAGTTAAAATTAATAATGACGCACTGTCCACTGGTGCGCCATTACTAACATTTTTTTTCAAAACTACTAATGGCGCACGTTGGGTGTGGTGCGTCATTACTATGTCAACTAGTAATGGCGCACTATCTCCTGGTGCGCCATTACTAACATTTTTTTTGAAAACTACTAATGGCGCACCACACACCAGGTGCGCCATTAGTAATATATATTACTAATGGCGCACTTGTATCTGGTACGCCACTGCTATATAGCAATGGCGCACCACATAACCGGTGCGCCATTAATGTCCATATCATCTATAGCCCTTTTCCTAGTAGTGGTTGCCGTATCGGATGATGGTGTTGGTTTCCATTACTTTCTCCTTCGTGCCGTCATTTGTGGAGTTCTTGTGGAGGGCTATCACAATGCGGCTGGTTGAAGAGGGAGGTTGGTTTCGTGGGTGGCCGGTGGGGGCATGTGTTCTGTAGGTGGTGGTGGTGGAAGTGCTTCGCTGATTTAGGACAGGCTAAGTTTTGGTTCCCTCTCTAGATATGGTGGGCTTCCTCTCAGGGATGTTCATGGTGGCGGTAAGGTCTCGATGTTCGACGTCGTGATTCGAATATGTTATAGGTTCTCGTTGCTTTGCATAGTGCCCAAGTTTGGTCATTCGGTGAGGGTGGTCGATGTGGCACCAAGAGGAGGTGCAGTGCTCATTAATTTCGGTGGAACATTGCCCTTCGGTGGCATTAGTTTTCCGTTCTTGCGATGTCACCTTGGTGATGGGATGCCCTTTGACGACGTTGCGACTCTCCTAGGTCTTCAAGTTGAAGAGGAATCGTTGGGCGGGTCGTGGACTTTTTCCTCTCCATTGTCTCGACGTCTGGTATTCATTCGATTGATCCAACAAGACTCCTCCGTTCTTTTCTTGGTTTGTTCCAGTTTTGTTCGGTGCCAGGTTCAAGGCTTGTACCGCTAGGCAGAGTTCATTTTGGTTCTCTTTGTTTCCTTGTTCCTTCTTGTGGGTGTCAGGTGCTACATCTTGTAGTCGTTGTGTTGTATCTTGTTCTGGTTTATGAAAATGAAAATGGTTTAGGCCGGCTTTTGCCCGCCGTAGCAACTTCAATAGAAATACTAGAGGGTGGGGCTTCATTATTAAAGATGTGTGTGGTGTGCAATGGCTGCTCTTGCAGGTAATTTGAAGCGTGTCTCGTGTGAACTTCACTTGGAAGCTTTTGCAATACTTTATGCCATAAAGACAACCACTGAGCTAGGTTGTGACTAAGTGATGACGGAGTGATGATAGAAATAGATTCTGTGCAACTGAATAACACAAGAATCTTTCAGCATTAGGGGCTATTTTCAAAGATATTAACATACAACTGCATGTGGTGTTTATGGATGTATGTTTGGCATCTTATCCCCGGACTTCTAATGGAGTCGCAAACATTATACATGCGTATGGTGTTAAACTAGGAACTAGTTTTGTGTAAGATTTGGCTTGGCCAGGTTCCATACTTTGTAAAATTTGTTGTTACTGGTGATTTGTCTTCCCCAGTTGTACAATGGAATGCACTGGGGCATAAGAACATCTCCAGCGGCGTCCTCAACAGGTCCTTTTCAGGTGAATTTTTCACGCCGGCGCTCAAAAATTGGTCCAGTTGTGTCTCCAAGAGCTCGTTTTTCGCCGGTTTGAGTCGAAACTGGCGCCGGCGGACCCAGACCGAACCCGGCACGCTAGGGGCGCCCGGGGGCGCCGGGCAAGCTTTTTTGGCGCGAAAGCGGATGGGCCCGCCGAGTCAGCGAGACGCCGCTTCGTCGCCCTCACCGCCTCGGTTCCCGCGGGAATCAATGCGAAGATTGGCGCGCTGCCGCGCCGGTCAGCCTCCATTGATGCCTCACGGGCGGCGCAGTAAACGCGCCCCGACGCGCGTCCAGCCACGCGTCGCCCGGCATGCAGCCCGTCGCCGCCCAGCTACGGCTATAAAAGGCGACCTCCCTGCCAGTGGACGCCACAGCTCTCATTTGCCACCGGTGCCCGAAGGGGCGGCGCGGCGGGCCGAGATCGACCGCATCTGCTTGTCCATAGCGGAGGAGCAGCAGGACGAACCGCGCTACGCCGCCGACAACTACCACCTCTGGGCCACGTACTTCCAACGCCGCCGCGAGGAGCAGATCGCCTCCACCAACGGCGTGATCCCGGGCGGCTGCCTCAACTCCGACGGGTGGCGCGAGTGGTGGGGCGTGCCAGGCCACACCCTCGAGGCTGTCCTCGACCATATCGAGACCGGCAACATGTCGCGCCTCGAGTACCCGCCGCGTCCGTCCTTCTCTCGCCGTGGGAGCTCCTGGAGGCCGCGGCGGATGGAGTCGGGGTCGTCCTCGTCGTCGGGCTCCGGCTCGCCGGCCGTGCTCCGCCCCGTCAAGCCCGAGCCGGAGGAGACGCCTCTCGGGCGCCGCACCCGCAGCGATGCCCTCGTCATCAACGAGGGTGCCCAGCCCTCCCCGCGTGGTTCCTTCCGCCTGGTCCAACCCAAGCCGGAGCCGGGGCTGCTCCCGGTGAAGCCGGAGCACGTCGAGATGGCGGACTCCGACGACGAGTCCGCCCTCAAGTGGGCGAAGGAGGACTACGTCCGGAAGCAGGTCCGTCGCCAGCACCGGCAGTACGCGGAGCTCCAGGCCCGGCGCCGCGGGCGCAAGGAGGGCGGCCTCATCGTCCTCGACAGCGACGAGGAGGATGAGGCCGGGCCGTCCAGTGCGCCATCGCGCCTCAGCGACCCTAGTAAGGGTTGCAGCAGGGATGGCGCCGGCCCAAGCCAGCCGTGCGACGACGACGACGACGGCGGCGGCGACTACACCCGCTTCTACAGGCTTTTCGGCATGTAGACGACGGCGGCGGCCGCGGCGGCGGTGGCGGCTAGGCGTAGTTTAGGCGTAGTTCAGCCGTAGTTTGCATGTTTTCATATTTTTTATACAAATTTCAATAAATGTTCGCCGTGTTTATGCAAAAATCGCGGAGTTTGCATATATTTTGTACGAAACATCGCCGAACCCAGCCGGCCTGTGGGCTGACGATTGGGAGCTAGATCGCCCCCACGCGCCAATCTGACGCCGCCTCGCCGCCAAGCGGTTTTTTTCTTGACGCCCTGGAGGGCCGAACGGCTGGAGATGCTCTAAATGGCGGCTGGGAAGCCATGGCCGACGGCAATAGGGAATGACAGACGGTGGGTTGTGCCACGATAAGCTCCACGCGGGCCTGGGTAGGCAAAAAGCCCATTATGATCACGCTCAAGCCGAGGAAGCAAACCATCAGATCCATTCAGATATTTGAACATGTTTTTTTCCAGAAAAAATAGAACCTCAAATATGTTGAACGTCATTTTACTATAGATGATCCTCTACTGCCTTGCGCGAAAGAATGTGAGGCATCGATCGGTCCCCTCCCGAGTTATTCGATCATGCATGCATGTACGTCCATGATCAGCTCGCCAATTCGTTGACTTAGTACATCCCATTTGTCCATCATTTGCTACGCACAACCTCACGGCAAGGGGGGATCCTTGCATGCCTCCCCTCTGCGCTTCACGTCGCCATCCTCCTCGCAGCACTGTGGTCGCCACCCATTGTAGCACGTCGTGGTTGTAGTTTGCAACACCTGGTCGCCACGGCCACGATCCCGTGGCACACTGGCCCACCATCCCTGTCGCCCGGCGTAGGCTTCACAGCTCCCTCGTTGGCATATGCAGCATCACAATTCCACCATGCGGGCTGCAACATCAGCACACACCAACATCACCGCACATTGGTTGGAGCATTGTAGGTCATCAGTCATAGCACACGGAAATAGCCTCTCGCAACACCCACTGGCGAGCTTGTAGCTCCCGCCGCCTCTCCAATGCAGCTCCAAGTCAACGCGGCCGTGAGCTACTGGGTGGTCTCCGACCCCTTGTCACTTGATTATACTCTTTTCCGTTCAAACAATACAGGTTTGTGCTAGGAAAAGCTTTTTCTTACATATAGTTCACTAAAACTTCTATTGCAACAATGATTTATCTTCTTGAGATGTCTTGTGGCCACCAAGTGTTTAATTCTTGATTGTTTTTCTTCATCCATACCAATTGGACGAGCATCTATCATCATTTTATGAACAAAAGATAGTTTTTTCACAAAGTTTAGATAAAAGAAGTACCCTCTGCTTACCTACAAGCGTAAGCACGCCATACTGTAATTGATGTGTGAACAAATCAATTTCATATCACTGACCTACACAATAAGGGCATTTCTAACCGATCCCTTACAACCAGTTATAGGAGTAAAAATTCATTTTTACTCCTCTAATTGGCACCTAACCGATCCCTTATCTGCCGTAAGGGAGTAAATTGTTTGCTCCGGCGCCAACTTTCTCCCTAAATATACTCCACCGCTCGGCGGCTGAGTAAAAAGTTGTGCCTCTCCCCCGCGTCACCACCGTGCCTCCATCTTTGCTGGCACGCCTTCCGGCAACCCTCCGCCAACCCCGCCGCTACCTCGTTGCATCCCTTACCCCTCGCTTCCCTTTTGCCCATCATCGAGCCCATTTAGCCCCCGTTGCCGTCATCGGAATCAAGGTGTAACGTCGTCGCCGTTGCCATTCTTGATTTGTTGGATTTCTCTGTAGTTTCTTCTGTTTTTGCTGGTCACTGCATCTCACATTGCTGGAACACCACTGCAGGTTATTCCCTCGCGTCGCCGCCCGCCGGTTTGGTCAAAACGATAGCGGCCGGCCAGTGCACCAGCACCGCACTACAAGTGTTCGACGAATTGCCTAGGTGAGTTTTTTTGTTCGGTTCTCTTTGAACCGAACCTTCTGGATTGAACCTACCTCTTTGGATTGTAGATGAAGAGGTTGAGGGAGATGGTCTTGGTGGACTCTTCATCATCGAAAGAGGAAGAAGACGATGATGACTTTGACACCATCTTAGGCATGGTTATCAATGATGATGTCCAGCGGCCTAGGAGAGGATCACAGTTTGGCCGCATACAAACCAATCGTGACAAAGAGGAGGGTCATGCAAAGATCATGAGACACTACTTTCACCCAAAGCCAACCTATCCGAAGAAGTACTTTCGCCGGCGCTTTTGAATGCACACAAGTCTTTTTCTGACCATTGCAAAAGTCGTTGAGAGATATGATGATTGGTTCAAGCTCTGGGGAAATGCATGTGGAGAGATAAGTGCAAGCCCTCTACTGAAGTGCATTGACGCTGTTCAAGTCTTGGGATATGGGTGTTCGGCCTATGCAATCAATTACTATGTCTGCATTGGTGGACATAATCTTGGGCGCTATTCGAAGGTTCAGAAAAGCAGTGATTAATGTCTTTAGCCCGAAGTACTTGAGAGCACCAACCGAGGAAGACACCCAGAGGCTGATGACCGAGAGTGAAGCAAGAGGATGGTCAGGCATGCTTGAATCACTTGACTGTATGCACTGGACATGGAAGAATTGTCCTGTAGGGCAGAAGGTTCAGTACAAAGGCCACTGCAGTGATCCAACCATCATTCTCGAGGCAATTTCATCGAATGATCTTTGGATATGGCATTCATTTGTTGGTTTGTCCGGCTCTCACAATGTCTTGAATGTGTTGGCAAGATCACCACTATTTTCTAAGCTTATTAACGGTGAAGTCCTTCTTGCAGCTATTTGGTCAACATGCACAATTACTCAATGGGTTACTACCTTGTGGATGACATCTATCCACCATGGGCCACCTTGGTCAAAATGATACCACGTCCAAAATGTAACAAAAAGCTGCTAGGAAAGATGTTGAGGTGTGCTTCAGGAGTGCTTTGCAATTATTTGTGGCCCTGCCGAGTACTGGAGCTCCAAGGTTCTATGACAGATCATGACTTGACGCATCATATTGCATAACATGACCATTGAAGATGAGAGGGATATGCTTGAGAACTTTTGGTACATCACCAATGGGTGTCCGGTTGAGCCAGAGTATGATACGAACAGGATCATAACATTCCTTGAGGAGCATCGCAAGATTAAGAACTGTTATGCTCATGCTGAGCTCCAACAAGATATTGTTGAGCATCACTGACAACATCTTAGTGAGTCCTAGTTGTTCTATCACATGCTATTTGCTACATCTAACCATTCAGCGTGTTTAAATTTGAATAATTCGGTTTGTAAACTTTGAATTCGGTTTGTAAACTATATCCATGATTTGCTTGAACATCCAAATTTATGTTTAGTTTCTATATGTGTTCTAATATGTAATTTCAATTTATACTAGAATTGCAAAGTTTAGAAAAAAATACTCTGTTAAATATAGGGGGTCGGCTAGGTCCGACCAAAACCTAACGGTTTACTCCGCCGGATACTCCACTATTTTTAGGGGGTCGGTTAGAAATGCCATAAGTAGTTACCTACTCATGCTTGCTACTCACGGTACATGGCCTACATTACTTCTTCACCCAATTTTCCAGTCATAGCAACATCCACTCACCTATATAAACCCTTCACTTGTTAGCTCGTAAATTTCGCAGCCTACTTTCCATGCGTACACCTTAGCATGAATATGCTTATAGATCACAAAATATAGACAATTAGTTGCAATAATGTGTCAATGATATATTCATTTTAATGCTTAAGAGTGGTTCCCGGTCTAGAACTTGACGAAGAGCTCTGAGAATGAAAGGCATCGGAAGAAATGATACGTGGGAGGATGACGGCCAAAGAAATGACGACCCGTCGAGAAATCCCTTCCAATGATGTATGACATCACAATAGATTAGGAGCATAGATGGACTCCTGACTAGGCTTCCCGGCAGTGCTCCTCGTTGCGCTGATGGCGCTGGAAGTGGTCCATTACTAAGAGGCTTAGCCCGCTATTTAAAACTTTCCTGCCAACTGTAACTTAAGTTCATTTCTTTTTTATTGCGCCATCTAGTTAACAAACTTCTGTTAAAAATGAAATCCATCTTTGTTTGTTTTACCTTCTTGTGAAGAGCTTGGTTCTTTTTTATAAAAAAGATTTGCTCGTTTGTCGCGATAGAGTGGCAACAAGTCCTAGCTTGAAGCAAGCCAACTAGCAGCAGAACCACCACCACCACTCCACCACCAACAGACCAACTACCAATAGCCGCCACCACCTCCGCTCCAGTGCCGTGCGTCGGCGCGCTTATCTCTCAGACTCTCGCACGCTCACCATTCACACGGTGATCGTCCCCGCCAGGTCATTCGCCTCACCATTCACACGAACTCTTCCTTCACCGCCGCTCAGAGCGTGTGAGAGTCTGGGAGCGCGTCAAGCAAGTAAGCGAGCACTGCACGTTGTTGATCTTGGCCGTTTCGTTTAGTCAAAGGTGGTGGAGAGGCCGGTGGGGGACATGGCGGTGATCAGGAGTGGGCTCGGAGAGCTCTGCTGCGCGGGACTCCCTGCCAGGACGTGTTGGTGCTGGAGAACCACGACCAGCCCTGCAGCCGCCCACTCATTCGACTTCAAGAGGTTCCACATCAACTCCGGCCCCCTAGCTCATCTCCAATTTCTAGTCAGAGGCCGACAAGTCATTCCCCTCGCCCAGGTCACCCTCTATTAATTGGTTCCTCTGCAAATAACAAATGAAAACAACAAAATAGGGAAAAAAATCTTCAGAGAAATTAACTCTGTCCTAATTGTGGCTGATGATGATTTGACCGGCCCTGCGGATCCTCTTGTGCTAGGCCAATCGGTTCGGTGTGCCTTGTATGACTCTTGGATGGTGGATGTCACCCAAGGCCAGTTCAACTCGCGGATAGGGCCGACTGATTTCCCCAAAGTTGAGTTAAAACCTGATTAATTTGCAATGAATTGTTCTGGACTCATCGATATGATGTTATCGATTGATCGAGTTGAAACTTAGTAGTGCTCTATCTTACTGCACTTTTGTTGGATGTTCTATGTTACACTTTGTATGAAAATGCTCTGGCCGTAATAGTGGTTTCCTAAAATACTACCAGGAGCTTTAGACCTATGGTTGTCTTGATGCAACCAGGGAGTGGATAAATATTCTAGTGAGTTCCTTATATTCTACATTTATTTTCTTAGGGGAAGAAGTCTTTTCAGTTGCCGAAATTGCTTTTGGAGCGTGAGCTCCATGGAGGCCTCCAAAAGCAAAATAAAAAATTCATGAAAACTCATATTTTTGCATTTCAAAAAATTCTGAAAAAAATACAGATATATATGAAGGCATAATCCACACATGTGTAAATTTTCAGGACAAAATACGCAAAAAAAAACAAATCTGAAGTTTTTTAACATATGATACTGTTCATCCTCGCAGGCCATCAACTTGTCTTTTTTGTACAGGTCGTATTTCAATTTATTTCATCCTGACATTTTACACACATACACCTGACATCCATGTTTACTTGTACAAATTTTTTCAGATTATTCTGAATCCAAAATTTTCAATTTTTGATTTTTTTTAAATCGGCTTCCATAGAGGCCGAGATCCAAAACGCCACTCTCCTTCAGCTGTACCTAGACAGACTGAACTGCTGAAAAGACACATGTTGGCAAACGGGCATTGCATCACTTCGTTGTGCGTTTTAAATAGCATAATATACAATCAGCATGTGAATTTGTGCAAATATCATGATTCAAATGTCAGGCCAAGATTAGCATACCATGTTAACGACCGCCTGAAACCTCTGCTAATGCAGTATTACTACAAAACAATCTCAGGTCTCCACTCTTCATCCTAGGTGATTTGGGCATCCTTTCCACAGCGTCCAGCAGATATGCGCCTTGTCTGTTGCAGCCCAACATAAAAATGAGACCTCGGGGAGCCCTAGGCACCACGAAACTGCTACGCCGTTCTCAGAGATCGTTGATTCGCCAGATTGACCTCCTGTACTTTCTGCTCGCGGGCGTCAAAGTCTGACAGCAGTCTGTCTGCAGAAATGGTAAGTTGATAAATTCTGCCTGCTCAAATATCCTGTTTCACTTAAGTGCTTGTCCCAACCCCAACGTTTTTGCTTTACATGAAAACTCCGCAACATCAAATGGTAAGATATGATAACTGATCTCCTGGGTGCAAACTCCACAACAACAAATGGTAATATATGATAACTGATACAAAAATGCCATAACATGTCACACGTGACCACACGAAGTATATAGGTGGAGGCACCCTAAACACAATGGTTATGTACCTGCATTTATTTTTATTTTTCAGGGGGTATATGCATCTTGTTGGACTGTAATAAATCGTTCACATGCATGAAAACTAAATACATTAAAAATCAGTGTATTGTGATAATCAAATAAAAGAGATAGAATAAATAAGTAGTGATGCATTTGTTTCTGAGAAAAGAAAAACTAAATGTGGCTGTTGGGTGCTTGTCCCAACCCCAACGTTTTTGCTTTACATGAAAACTCCGCAACATCAAATGGTAAGATATGATAACTGATCTCCTGGGTGCAAACTCCACAACATCAAATGGTAATATATGATAACTGATACAAAAATGCCATAACATGTCACATGTGACCACACGAAATATATAGGTGGAGGCACCCTAAACACAATGGTTATGTACCTGCATTTATTTTTATTTTTCAGGGGGTATATGCATCTTGTTGGACTGTAATAAATCGTTCACGTGCATGAAATCTAAATACATTAAAAAGCAGTGTATTGTGATAATCAAATAAAAGAGATAGAATAAATAAGTAGTGATGCATTTGTTTCTGAGAAAAGAAAAACTGAATGTGGCTGCTGGGTGCTTGTCCAAACCCCAACGTTTTTGCTTTAGATGAAAACTCCGCAACACCAAATGGTAAGATATGATAACTGATCCCCTGGGTGCAAACTCCACAACATCAAATGGTAATATATGATAACTGATACAAAAATGCCATAACATATCACATGTGACCACACGAAATATATAGGTGGAGGCACCCTAAACACAATGGTTATGTACCTGCATTTATTTTTATTTTTCAGGGGGTATATGCATCTTGTTGGACTGTAATAAATCGTTCACATGCATGAAAACTAAATACATTAAAAAGCAGTGTATTGTGATAATCAAATAAAAGAGATAAAATAAATAAGTAGTGATTCATTTGTTTCTGAGAAAAGATATGATAACTGATCCCCTGGGTGCAAACTCCACAACATCAAATGGTAATATATGATAACTGATACAAAAATGCCATAACATGTCACATGTGACCACACGAAATATATAGGTGGAGGCACCCTAAACACAATGGTTATGTACCTGCATTTATTTTTATTTTTCAGGGGGTATATGCATCTTGTTGGAGTGTAATAAATCGTTCACATGCATGAAAACTAAATACATTAAAAAGCCGTGTATTGTGATAATCAAATAAAAGAGATAAAATAAATAAGTAGTGATTGATTTGTTTCTGAGAAAAGAATAACTAAATGTGGCTGCTGGGATTTGAGCCCAGGTCTACACGGCCACAACGTGGAATTCTCACCACTAAACTAAAGCCACTTTAAGTGACATAATTTTGTAGTTGTCCAATATAATATCGAAGTCGTGGGTGTATGACTTATTAGCTTTTCCACATCAAATCAATCCTTAATAATTGGTGGCTCTGTTGAACACTCCCTTAAAACACGCCTACTCACCTACATTTTTTCATGTGTACAATTCTGAAGATTTATTTTCACCATTTGGTCTAACCACAATATCAGGAAAATATTCTTTCAGTTGATCCAACAGTAATGCCTGTCATGGCATGCCTTGTTGGTATCATGCTCCATGAAAAATGGATGTCTAGATAGTTGGCATTGGATTATGACTTGTAAGACTTAGCTTTTCCACTGATTAAGCATTAATGACTTTGCTGAACTCTCACTTGAAATGCGCCTAACATATTTCAAATAAATAGTTCCGAAGTTTTTATTTCCATCATTTGGTCTAATTACAAAATATCAGGTTTGCATGTTTGCAGAATGATACAACCCAGGGAGCTTGCTCAAGTACCCTCTTGGCAGAAGTGGAGTAATAATTGACGCCCTTGTGCAGGGTATCAAAAAGTTTGGTAGGAATTTTCATATCACTAACCTACACAATAGAAGTGCATTATTATCACCCACTTCTCCAACCTACACAATAGTAGTGCCTGGCCTGCATCTGCTCACAGAACATGGTCCACATTATTATCAGACACTTCTTCTCGATCCATAACAATGCATTCCCCTATATAACCCCTTCACTTGTTAGCGAGTGAATTTCTATTCCACACTCCGCACTTGTTTCTTAGCATCGATACAGTAGGTTTGGTTATACATCACAAATTTCTACATGGCTGATGAAAAGATCATGTCAATACTACATTCCTTTAGTGCTCAATATTGGTTCCTGCCCGAGAACATAGCAGAAAACTGTGAGAATGAAAGGCATCCAGAGAAATGCAACAAGAAAAGGAGAGCAGGTTAGTAGAAGAAATGACGACTTGTCTAGTCTGACGATGTGGACCAGTTAGCTATTACTATAGACTAGGACCAACTCGTGTCTTCGTTGCCCTGCGGCATCAATGGCTCACTGGCCAACGATGATTAATTGTCGTGTTGCGAATATCATCGTCACATTCGTGGCCGTGTCTCGGCTTGAAAAGAATTCATTATCCGCCCACGATGAGAATCTTCTGCCAATTCTATTTTTTCCCTCTACTTAACCAGCTTTCTTTCAAAAATTTATGTTCATTTCTCACGGTTGATTGGAAAAACATATAAAGTAGTTAGTAAGACTAGAGAGCCCGGCCGCTTATGTGAGGAGAGAAAGGGCGGCGAGGGGCCACGTGTCCCCAGTCGTTGTCTCACTCAAGGGCTCCACTCCCCTCCTCTTCCACACCCAAATTCAAGCCCTTGCCGCACCTGCACACACTACCTCTACTTCCGCACTGGGCTCCCTGTACTGCACACTCACATGCACCACCACCCTCGTGTAATCCAGCCACCAACCGTAGCTCCAGTTTAGTACCATGTCGGTGCCGCGGCACACTGCCCAGTGGTGGAAAACCCCACCCGCACTCGCCACCCAGGTATGTACTATTGCCCCGCCACTCACACCATCTCTTTGTTGGCCGCCAATTCAGACCGTGTAAGAGTGAGCGCATCAAGCAAGAAAGCAATTTGGCCATCACCATCGTCGTTTCATTTTGTTTTAGGGTGCAGTGGCCGCAGGCGGACGTGGTGGTGATCGAGAGTAGGCTTGACGGGCTCTGCTGCGTGGGGCTCCTAGCGAGGTACAACCAAGAGGTGGTTGTGCTTGAGAGCCATGACCAGCCTAGTGGCGCCGCCCACTTGTTCGATCATTAAGGGGTTCGACTGGCATCTAGTTATGTACTAGTCCTAGATGAGTGTAGTGAAAGTCAGAAACCCATTTTTGTTTACATGATAATATCATCTTTTGTAGCCCCGCTCCTCTAAGTGGTGTTTTCATCACTCTTCTACAAAGAGTTTGATGTGAATAAGCACGGCCTGGAACATTGTTCATATTATTTGACTATAGGGTGAGTGTGATTTACAGTGCAAGTTTCAGCTAGTAACTTCGTCACATCTAGTATCAAAGCTCGCTACTAACTTTCAGCTTTGTTGCATAAAATAACCATGGAAATGAGGTAAGACAAGTAATTGGGCCGAGTAAATGTCCAATCAAGCGAGCGCACACCGGATTTCTAGTTGAGAAGTTTGATGCATCTACTCTCTTTTACCGTTTTCTTCTGCAAATATTTTGCTCCAAAACCCCATGTTCTTCAAGTGATTGCCGGATGGATCATTGACCAAAACATTATGGTGTGTTGCTGCAATGGACGCATTGGTGTTGTATATCTTTCAATCTATGCAAAGGACTCACCTAGACGTATGTACCATAAGCTTGTGTTTAACATACACGATAGACTAGGAACATCGACAAAGCTGCAGCCTCTTCAACCTCGACTTCTCGTGATGACGCTCCTCGAACCTGTGGCGACCCATGTAGCGGCCACGGATGATTAAATGTCATTTCTCCGTGGAAACATTCGGTTGCGTTTGTGGCCTTGTTTAGGCTTTAACAAATTCCTAGATGTCCTGAACTTGACAATCTTCATCCATTTCTCGTTGTATTACCTTCTGGGTGACAACTTTTCATTTTCATTTTCTTGTTCATTTTTCGCAGTAGATTTCAAAGAAGTTGAACCAAACCAACTAGCATCAGGTGTGAGGTGAGAGAGCTCAGCCACAAGGTGAAAAAGGGTGGTGAGGCGCTACATTTCCCGAGCCGTCGTTTTACTCGACACTTCAAATCCGGGGAAAAAGGGAGGCATACCTTGGCTAGGGATGGGGTAGTGCACGCACGACGGCGACCACACGACAGTTGTGCGTGTCTTCCTTGTATCCACGGGGATCGAAACTGGCAGGTGGGACAAAGCCTTGCCAACGGTTGAGCTTTCCACGATGCCTTCACATCTTCCATGTCTAGACGTCGTCGAAGGCAATTCAGACAACATGTATTTTTGCAGGTCTTTACACGAGATGTTGGACACCCGTTTTGGGTTCTCGCCATCCAAATCGAGTCCACACGTCCATTTCTATGAACTGCTAGAGTTGCTCTCCTTTTTTGTGGGAAAAGAGAATCATTGCTTAAACATGGAGATTACAATCGTTCTGATACAGAAAATGAATTCATTCAAGTTGGATGAACTCATATACACAGCTAAATGAACAAAACTTATGAACTATCCTCACGTGACATGAAAGGGTATCCTCTTCCCTTACCTACAAGCATAAGTGCACACTGCTAGAATTGGTTGATGAGACAAAGCAATTTTCATATCACCGGCCTACACACTAAGTAGTGCCCGACCTGCATCTACTCACTTGTTGGCGCAAACCCGGAAATCATACGCACGAGATAACCCAACTCGAGCACGAACTCAGAGCAATGGCGACGAACGCCGCGGCCGCGATCCGGCCTGTATCTTGGCAACCTTTATTCACTTGTTGTGAGGAGGACAACTAGCCAACTAACTCAACCGGCCACACATGACCCGGCCGTGCATGTGGTTGAACGAACCCAAGATCAGAATTATACTAACATCACTCTCCTATATAACCTCTTCTCTTGTTAAACGGTGAATTTCTAGTCCACACTCCACACTTGTTTGTTAGAATCAATACAATAGATTTGGTTATACATCACAAAATGTTAGACGGATGACAAGAGTGTGTCAATACTACGTTCATTCAATGCTTAATATATTTTTGTCGAAGAAAATAGGGAAGAGCTTTGAGAATGAAAGGCATCAGGAGAAATCCTACAAGGCAAGACAAAGAAGTGAGTAGATGAAAGGAAGACTTATGTAGTCATACCATGTTGTACTGTCTAATATTAGCATAGACTAGGATCAACTCCTATCTCTATTAGCCAGCGACGCTCCATGGATCTACAGTGCGATCCAACACAGTAGCCATGGATGATTAAATGTGGTCGTGTTGCAAATATCCTCAGTCACATTCGTGGCTTTGTCCAGGCTT
>NC_057794.1:573579321-573586048 GCF_018294505.1 Triticum aestivum
GGCTTCGACGGTGTGTCGCCGATGCAGTGGCATTGTCAGAAGCAGGTGGTGCACGAGGTAATGCTAATGGCAGCAACGGTGCCAGGCCGTCTTCGTCTAGCTCGGCGTTGCAGAGCTTCACGCAGTGGCGACAGCCGGTGCACCACCCGCCGCACGTGGCCTCGTCGGCGTCAGTGGCGGCCACGAGGTGGCTCGCGGCGTGGGGTATTCTCGGTGGGGGAGGTGGTGCCAGCCATGGCTGCTCCGGTCTTGGGTCTGCTCGGCCGTGGCGGCGCCGGCTGGCTCGGGAGAGGGTTAACATTTGAGAAAAAGGTAAGAAGAGGGAGAGGAGAGGAGAGGAAGAAGAGATGGCTTACATGTGGGCCTCACTTGTAAGCTAACAGTAAAATAGACAGTCAACAAATGGTTTGGTTAGGAGCTCGGCTGACCTGTCATAATTTGAATTAATTCTAAACCACATGATAGTTTGGGGTTTTTGGAACAGCGAACCAAATTTGTGGTAGTTTTTGAAAGATTAAAAAAGTGATAGTTTTTTGTGGACATAGCCCATAACGTGATAGTTTTTTTGCTATATACTCCATTCTCACCAAATCTCTGCCGTTCAAACAGTACATACACTATTAGAAAAAACAGCACACACGCATGCCAGGAAAAGCTGGTTGTTCAGGCCTTAAGGAAAGTCTTTTCTCACATATAGTTCATTACTATTTTTACTGCAATAATAATTTATCTTCCTTAGACACGTTCTAGTGACGACTCAGTTTGTAACGCAGACATATGTTTCTGTGTCTTTAACTCTTGATATTTAAATGCACCTTGTACGTTTCGTTCATCGATAGCAATTGGACGAGCTTCTGTCCGCACTTCATGAGCAAAACATATTTGCTCAATAAAGTTTATATAAAAAGTACTCTCCACAATCTACAAGCGTAAGTGTATAACATATATAATTGATGTGTGAAATAAATCAATTTCGTATCCCTGACCTACACAATAAATAGTGCCCCACTCATTTGTGCTACTTACGGTACAGTACATGGTGTACATTACTTCTTCAACCATTTTCCCATCCATGGCAACATCCACTCACTTACAAAACGTTCGCTTGTTAGCTCTTGAATTTGATAGTCTACATCCCAGCCTCGCATCTTAGCATGAATGTAACAAGTGTGCTTGTACATAAAAAAATTAGATGATTAGTTACAAGAGCGTGCCAATGCTGCAGTAATCTAATGCTTAATAGTGGTTCCTGGTCAAGAACATGGTGAAAAGGTTTGAGAATGAAAGGCATCGGGATAAATCATACATGCGATGCGAGGACGAAAGAGTGGGCCGAAGAAATGACGACTCGGCCAGCAATATCTTTCATCCCCGTATGATATTACAATAGATTAGGAGCATCGACGGTCTCATGCCTTGGCTTCCCGGCTATGCTCTTTGTTCCCCTCATGGCACTTGTACATCAATGAACGGATCCTCGTCTTGCAGTGGATATTTTCGGTCGTAATTCTGGCCTTTTTCTAGGTTTCTTGAAGTTGATAGGTGTGAAACAAAGAGAAAATAGATTGGATCGACACACCTAGCACGGTGGTCTCGTGATCATTATATAGGGCGCCTCTAGGGCTGCCGCTAGGGTTTACAGAGGATAAGTACAGGTTGTTATACAAGATAACTACATCCCTAGATACTAGCCATATCTGATAACTATACAGTTTAACATTCCCCCTCAATCTGAACTTCCCACACAAAGATTCAGATTGTGCCTATTTAAAACAAATGGCGTCTCAGCTAGATGCTTTGTGAATATGTCCGCAACTTGATCCTTAGAAGATATGAACCGAACATCAAGTGCCTTGTCTGCAACTCATTCACGAACAAAATGGAAGTCCACTTCTATGTGCTTGGTTCTGGCATGGAATACCGGATTCGCAGATAGGTAAGTGGCTCCTAGATTGTCACACAACAGAACAAGAGGTCGAGAGAGGAAGACCCCAAGTTCACCAAGGACTGACTGTATCCATATTACCTCAGCTGTTCCATTCGCAAGTGCCTTGTACTCAGACTCCGTGCTTGACCTGGACACCGTAGCTTGCTTTCTTGAACTCCACGAGACAAGGTTAGGTCCAAGAAAGACTGCAAAGCCACCTGCATCTGAAAAACAGCTTATCAGCATGGAGGGTGACTTTCGAATAGACAGGCCCATACTGTGAGTATACTTCAAGTATCTCAAGATCCTCTTTGCTGCTGAAAGATGTGCAGTCGTGGGTGCATGAAGAAACTGACAAACACGGTTAACTACAAAGGAAATGTCTAGCCTCGTGAGTGTTAGATATTGGAGGGCTCCAACCAAGCTGCGATACTTGGTGTTGTCATCCTGAGACAGTGGATCACCACTGTCCTTACTAATCTTCTCACTGGAGGACATGGGCGTCGTAGAGACTTTACAATTTTCAATGTTGGCACGACGACGAATATCGCTGATATACTTCTGCTGAGACAGAACAATTCCCCCTGGCGATGACTCCACATGGACTCCAAGGAAATAATGCAAGGGGCCCAGATCCTTGAGAGCAAAAGAGGCTTGAAGATCGGCAAGTAGCTTGGTAGTAGCAGGAGGAGAGGAGCTGGCCACAATAATGTTGTCGACATACACAAGCATGAAAATGGTGACACCACTCCGGTTGTAGACAAAGAGAGACGTGTCAGCTTTGGATGCTATAAAACCAAGTTGTTGGAGCCGAAAACTGAGCCGAGAATACCACGCTCGAGGAGCCTGTTTGAGACCATATAGAGCCTTGCGAAGTTTGCACAAATGATGAGGCACCGAAGGATTCACAAAACCAGGAGGTTGGCGCATGTATACCTCTTCTTGGAGAATGCCATGAAGGAAGGCATTTTGAACATCCAACTGACGCAAACACCATCCTCGAGAGACTGCAATGGAGAGAACTAGGCGCACAGTGACAGGTTTAACAACCGGGCTGAACGTGTCGTCATAGTCCAAGCCATAGCGTTGTTTGAACCCCTTTGCAACCATACGTGCCTTGTAACGATCAACAGATCCATCCTGTTTGTGTTTAATCTTGAACACCCACTTGCAATCAATGACGTTGACACGAGGAGGAGGAGGAACCAAAGTCCAGGTGCCATTTTGTCGGAGAGCATCGAGCTCAAGTTGCATGGCCAGACGCCACTCCGGTGAGGAGACCGCTTCACGATGATCAGTTGGTTCCCGCAGGGCCAAGAAGGCACGTCGGGAGGGATTGTACGTGATAGTACCATCAGTGCGTTGCAACGGTTTACGAGTGTGATCACGTGTGCGCGTCGTCATTGTATGCACAGGTGGAGAAGAAGATCCGGTGGCCACAGAAGATCCGGGTGGAGCGCATGCAGATGAGCGCCCAGGCGAATCCCCCTGGGATCCCGTGTCGGATGAGGAAGGCGACGCGGCCGCCAGATCCTCCTGGGATCCAGCGCCGCCAGCAGCAACGGCCCGCTCCGCAGGCGCCAGGTGGACATCAGCCTGGGGTGAATCGGGAGGCACAGCGGTCCGCGCAGGGGTGGTCCCCACCACCACGTGAGGCGGACACGCGCATGCAGAAGCCGACACGGGAGGCGCCCCGGTCCGCTCGCCCGCAGGAGACACGGGATTGGCGGGGGGCGGAGACCCGGGCCCAGTCTGGTCGCCTGGCGCGCGGTCCCCTGTTGTCACACGGTTGACCGCCGCCACGTCGCTGTCGCCAGGTGACACGTGATCCGAGGCGGATGCGGCGGCAGATCGGGGGATAGGATCAGCCTGGGAGTCCGTGGGAGGGATTTTCTGTGCCGAATCGGTACCTGCATCCAAATTAGTTCGAGAAACAGGTGCACCATAGTTCATGTGGTCATGTGGAAATAAAAGTATGGCATGTTCAGTGACGCGGGGTGGTATTGGAGAGGGTTGAGCATTGGCAAAAGGAAAAATTTGTTCGTCAAAAGTAACATCTCATGATATATATATATGAGCGGTAGGTACGTGAAGACATTTATAGACTTTGTGACGAATACTGTACACGACAAATACACACTGCTGTGATCTAAAAGCAAGTTTCTGAGTGTTATACGGGCGCAGGTTAGGCCAACATGCACATCCGAACGTGCGAAGGGATACGTAGTCTGGCTTGGTGGAGAACAATTTTTCCATGGGACTCATATTACCAATGACACGGCTAGGTAGTGGGTTGATAAGATAGCATGCAGACATGTACGCCTCATCCCAAAAACGGAGAGGCATAGATGCATGCGATAATAAGGAGAGACCCATGTCAACAATGTGACGGTGCTTCCTTTCGGCCGAGCCGTTCTGTTGGTGTGTGTGGAGAGGAGACGTAATGAGCAATGCCAAGTTGCCGAAAGAATGTGTTGCTAAGCTTTTCGTATTCCCCACCCCAGTCTGATTGAACACACGGGATTTTACAAGAAAAGAGGCGTTCAACATGGGCAAGAAAATCACGAAAGACATCAAACACATCACACTTTCGTTTGAGAAGATAAATCCACACAAATTTACTATAATCATCAATAAATGAAACATAGTACTGGAACCCACCAGAGGAGGTTTTGGCAGGTCCCCACACATCTGAAAAAATAAGTTCCAAAGGAAACGAAGAAACACTCGAAGATCTAGGGAAAGGTAGCCGATGTGCTTTGCCTTGTTGACAAGCATTACACACATGGGTCAAAGCCCGACTTGACGATGCTAGTTTATTGGACGCCAAAACATGTTGAACGACTTGTGTGGATGGATGCCCAAGCCTAGCATGCCAATCTTCAGCAGAGAGTCTAACTGAAGATAGGGCATGAGAACGTGAAGGCCGAATGGGATAGAGCCCATTTTCACATCTGCCTTGAAGAAGAACCCTCTTGGTTGTCAAATCCTTCATAAGAAAATGAGTAGGATAATATTTTAGATAAGCATGATTGTTAGTGGCAAGACGATTAACAGAGAGGAGGTTCTTATCGGCATTGGGAACATGTAGTATGTTGTGAAGTTTAAGGTTGGCAGAGGGAGTAGGAAGGAGAGCATGACCATGATGAGCTATGTGCAAACCTGATCCTTCGGCAGTGTGGATGTGTTCCCTTCCAGGATACTTCTCCCTCACGGTGAGGTGGTCCAAGTCCGACGTGATGTGGTCGGTGGCCCCCGTGTCGGTGAACCAGGTTGGATCGCCGAGGATGGATGGCGGTGACGCAGCTGCTAGACCCGCCATCTTGGAGTGTTGGGGTTGGAAGGCGTGGTTGTAGCGTTGAGCACACTCCCAGGCATAGTGCCCGGAACCCCGACAGAGTTGGCACTGCAGACGTGCATCCCCGCCACCACCGTGGTCACCGCGGTCACCACCACGGTTGCCATTCCCATTCTGGCGGTTGCCACCGCCACCGCCGCGGTCACCGCGATACCCGCCGCGGTTGTTGTTGTTGTAGTCACCGCGGTCACTGGAGTTGCCACGGCCCTTGCCGCGGTTGGTGGTGTTGCTGTTGTGGTCGTGAACGACATAGTTGGCGGAGGAGCCGCCCGTGTGGAGTTGAAGACGAGTCGTGTGATACTCACGGCGACGCTCGAAGGAGATGGCACGGGAGTAGAGCTCGCCCAGCGTCATGACGTCAATGTGGGTCGTGATAGCCGTGATGAGGGGCTCGTAGTCGCTGTCGAGGCCGGTGATGAAGGCGGTGATGATGTCCTCCTCGCGCATGGGACGGCCCGCAGCAGCGAGCTGATCGGCGTTGGAGCGGATCTTGGCGAAGTAGTCGACCATGGAGAGGTTGCCCTTGCGGAAGTTCATCATGTCCATCTTGATCTGCACCACGCTGGCGCGGCAGTGCGTGACGTACATCTCCTCGAGGTGCGCCCAGATGGCACGGGAGGTGTCGAAGAGGTGGACCTGCTGAAGCACATCGTCAGTGAGCGAGGCGAGCAGGTAGCTCGGGATGATTTGATCCTGACGAAACCAGGTAGCATACTCCGGATTAGGGGCGCGCTCCCCCTTGTCATCAGGCGGGAGGAGGCGATCTGGGGTAGGGGTGGTGCCGTCGACATAGCCGGTGACGCCAGTGATGCGAAGGGGAGGAAGGATCTGAGCTTTCCAGAGAAGGTAGTTGGAGGAGGTGAGTTTGGCAGTAATGAGGCTAGCAGAGGGTTGGGGAACAGCGGAAGACGGTGGCGCCTGGAGACCAGTCGGCATGGGCAGAGAAGCAAGGGTCGAGGAGGTCATGGCGGCGGAGGAGGGAGAACCCATCGTGCAGTTATGCGAGATGGCCTGATACCATGTGAGACAAAGAGAAAATAGATTGGATCGACACACCTAGCACGGTGGTCTCGTGATCATTATATAGGGCGCCTCTAGGGCTGCCGCTAGGGTTTACAGAGGATAAGTACAGGTTGTTATACAAGATAACTACATCCCTAGATACTAGCCATATCTGATAACTATACAGTTTAACAATAGGTCCACCAACCGCGACTTCGGTCCTTTTCTGTGTCTTGTGTCTTCTTGTTCAGTAGATTCTTATAAAACAATACAAAAATTCATTTCTATTTGTTTTATCTTCTTGTTAAACTGCTTGTTTCTTGTAAAAATAAAATCATTTTCATTTCTCGGGGTAGATTACGCAATAAGTCGAAGGCTTGAAGCAAGCAAACTACTCCAGTAGTAGCAAAACAAGGTGAGGTGAGGCGAGAGAGCTCAGC
>NC_057794.1:573586848-573589351 GCF_018294505.1 Triticum aestivum
TTAGAGTTTCCCTG
This sequence comes from Triticum aestivum, assembly GCF_018294505.1. NCBI lineage: Eukaryota > Viridiplantae > Streptophyta > Magnoliopsida > Poales > Poaceae > Triticum > Triticum aestivum. The sequence goes on from NC_057794.1 coordinate 573,586,863, forward strand.
AAAGTAACGACTCATCACCTGAGGAACACCACCAAAAATGAAATCCTCTAGTGTTGTCGCCCCCACTTGTGACAACTGCTTCTGAAAGTTATCAAACACCTGGCTGGCTCCATCGCCTTCAAAGGCACCTCCGCCTTAGTGATCCTCCAATCTAAGCCACCGTGAGTTTCTATACCGCTATCTATGCCATGGAAATCGAGATCTTGACATGTCCCATGGTTTCAACAAACAATAGAGCTTCAGGTCGCGCCCTCATGGACTCGCGAAGATTGATATCGACGCGCACGACCGCATTCTATCTGATCCAGATATCCTTGGGCAAAATCTCTAGCAGTAGTTCCGGAACACTTTGATGGCCAAGTCAACCAAGACTGATCATGCAGATCATTGTCGGGATGCGTTAAGAGCACTAGGACCGCCACTACACTACGCCGACGCCATCACCACCGCAACGGAGGACACCGACTTGCGCTACCCATAGCCCGCGACGTCGGCTGAAGACGAACGCCAGATCGAGGCGGATCCCGATCCGCCGCTACCCCCTCGCCTGCATGATCCGCCACCTCGAAGCCCGTCGTGTGCCATCGGTGCCGAGTGCTGCCGCACCACTGCGACCCTCGCCAGTGTGGTGTCCCGACCCAGCCGCGCCGTCCCATGGCGAAGGCCCTACGCGAGAAGGCGAAACACTCCACCGATGCCGACGCTGGCCAGGCTTTGCCTGGCCGCGTCCTCTAGCAGCGGCGATGGGGGAGGGAGGGAGAGGAGAGTGCTGGTGGTGGCAGTGCGAGCGCCCTCCTCGTTGCCGACAGGAGCAACGTGGGAGGGTCCGAGATCTATAAAATTGTGAGAGAATTTTACTTCCCTGTCCATCTTCTTGACAAATTTTTAGTAGCCACTTAGTTTTTAACTAGGGTTAATTAGATAAATGACACTCCAATTATGGTGATTCATAAAACTGCCACTACAATTTCCAAATTTGGAAAAATGCCACTGCAATTTTTGTAAACTGCTACGGGCTGAGCAAGAACCGTTCTTACCTACGCATCAAAAACCACAACGTAGTATAGTGATTGCTTTTTGATCTTCAGAAAGAACCCTATTCATTGAAACCGATTCAACTAAAGTTGGGGAAACAGACACCCACTAGCCTCCTGTGTGCGAAGCACGGCGGTAGAACCAGTCTTGCGTAAGCGTACGCGTAATGTCGGTCTGGGCCGCTTGATCCAACAATACTGCCGAATCAAGAATCAACTAGTAACGGCAAGAAATATGTATATACCCACGCCCACAACTCTTTTGTGTTCTACTCATGCATATAACATCTACGCATAGTCCTGGCTCGGATGCCACTGTTGTGGAACACAGTAATTTCAAAAAAAAATCCTACGCACACGCAAGATCATGGTGATGCATAGCAACGAGAGGGGAGAGTGTCGTACACATACCCTCGTAGACCGTAACCGGAAGCGTTACTAAATATTAGTGTTACTAAACAATGGTCAAAATGTGGTCAAACAATGGTCAAACTACTTATTCAAGAAATATTAGTGTTACTAAATAATTATTTCAGGTTTTTTGAATTTTGGTCAAATCTGGTCCAACATTGGTCAAACTGTGGTTAAACTACTTATTCAAGAAATATTAGTTTTACTAAATAATTATTGTTTTTAGAACAATAGTTTCAAACTCAAACAGTGAAATGTGTGACTTCATGCTCAAGCTAAATTCCTGAGGGTTAATAGGATTGACATCTTATTATTGTCAGGAAAATAACAAGTGCAGACTTGGAAACGAGGGAGAATAGAACCCGGAAGTTAAGCGTGCTCAGGCTGAAGTAGTGAGAGGATGGGTGACCGTCCGGGAAGTTAGATGATTTGGAATGATGAGGGGTGATTAGATATTAGAGATTAAATTGAGCAGTCATGAGGGGTGATTAAAGATTAGAGGTTAAAAAATTTCAGAAATTTGAAAATAAAAAAAATTCAAAAAAATTCAAAAAAAATTCATAAATTTTCCTTTAGTACCGATTGGTGTTACTAACCGGGACTAAAGGTGGACCTCCGGGCACCGGCCACGTGGAGGGCCTTTAGTCCCGGTTCGTATAAGAACCGAGACTAAAGGGGGAGGCTTTAGTAACAACGCTTTAGTCCCGGTTCCAGAATCGGGAATAAAGGCCCTTATGAACTGGGACTAAAGGCCCTTTATCTACTAGTGGTCGCGCGGACGGCGCAGCGGAAGGCGCGGCAAGCGGCGCGGACGAGGGCCGGGAGGGCGGGGAGGCGGAGGAGATCTGGCGGAGGAGGTCGTCGCCGAGATCGAATATGGTGGTGGGAGCGGGCGGCGGCAGTTGGAGGTCCATGGCCGGCGGCGGTTGAGACTGGCGAGGTGAAGCGACGGCGGCCGCGTATTTGGGAACGGGCCGGCGCGGTGTGTAAAAAGGAGTTTAAAAGAAAAACAGTAAATCAAATTATACGAAGAAACGGTAAAAA
>NC_057794.1:573915981-573920621 GCF_018294505.1 Triticum aestivum
TGTTTGAACCCCTTTGCAACCATACGTGCCTTGTAACGATCAACAGATCCATCCTGTTTGTGTTTAATCTTGAACACCCACTTGCAATCAATGACGTTGACACGAGGAGGAGGAGGAACCAAAGTCCAGGTGCCATTTTGTCGGAGAGCATCGAGCTCAAGTTGCATGGCCAGACGCCACTCCGGTGAGGAGACCGCTTCACGATGATCAGTTGGTTCCCGCAGGGCCAAGAAGGCACGTCGGGAGGGATTGTACGTGATAGTACCATCAGTGCGTTGCAACGGTTTACGAGTGTGATCACGTGTGCGCGTCGTCATTGTATGCACAGGTGGAGAAGAAGATCCGGTGGCCACAGAAGATCCGGGTGGAGCGCATGCAGATGAGCGCCCAGGCGAATCCCCCTGGGATCCCGTGTCGGATGAGGAAGGCGACGCGGCCGCCAGATCCTCCTTGGATCCAGCGCCGCCAGCAGCAACGGCCCGCTCCGCAGGCGCCAGGTGGACAGCAGCTTGGGGTGAATCGGGAGGCACAGCGGTCCGCGCAGGGGTGGTCCCCACCACCACGTGAGGCGGACACGCGCATGCAGAAGCCGACACGGGAGGCGCCCCGGTCCGCTCGCCCGCAGGAGACACGGGATTGGCGGGGGGCGGAGACCCGGGCCCAGTCTGGTCGCCTGGCGCGCGGTCCCCTGTTGTCACACGGTCGACCGCCGCCACGTCGCTGTCGCCAGGTGACACGTGATCCGAGGCGGATGCGGCGGCAGATCGGGGGATAGGATCAGCCTGGGAGTCCGTGGGAGGGATTTTCTGTGCCGAATCGGTACCTGCATCCAAATTAGTTCGAGAAACAGGTGCACCATAGTTCATGTGGTCATGTGGAAATAAAAGTATGGCATGTTCAGTGACGCGGGGTGGTATTGGAGAGGGTTGAGCATTGGCAAAAGGAAAAATTTGTTCGTCAAAAGTAACATCTCATGATATATATATATATATGAGCGGTAGGTACGTGAAGACATTTATAGACTTTGTGACGAATACTGTACACGACAAATACACACTGCTGTGATCTAAAAGCAAGTTTCTGAGTGTTATACGGGCGCAGGTTAGGCCAACATGCACATCCGAACGTGCGAAGGGATACGTAGTCAGGCTTCGTGGAGAACAATTTTTCCATGGGACTCATATTACCAATGACACGGCTAGGTAGTCGGTTGATAAGATAGCATGCGGACAAGTACGCCTCATCCCAAAAACGGAGAGGCATAGATGCATGCGATAATAAGGAGAGACCCATGTCAACAATGTGACGGTGCTTCCTTTCGGCCGAGCCGTTCTGTTGGTGTGTGTGGACAGGAGACGTAATGAGCAATGCCAAGTTGCCGAAAGAATGTGTTGCTAAGCTTTTCGTATTCCCCACCCCAGTCTGATTGAACACACGGGATTTTACAAGAAAAGAGGCGTTCAACATGGGCAAGAAAATCACGAAAGACATCAAACACATCACACTTTCGTTTGAGAAGATAAATCCACACAAATTTACTATAATCATCAATAAATGAAACATAGTACTGGAACCCACCAGAGGAGGTTTTGGCAGGTCCCCACACATCTGAAAAAATAAGTTCCAAAGGAAACGAAGAAACACTCGAAGATCAGGGAAAGGTAGCCGATGTGCTTTGCCTTGTTGACAAGCATTACACACATGGGTCAAAGCCCGACTTGACGATGCTAGTTTATTGGACGCCAAAACATGTTGAACGACTTGTGTGGATGGATGCCCAAGCCTAGCATGCCAATCTTCAGCAGAGAGTCTAACTGAAGATAGGGCATGAGAACGTGAAGGCCGAATGGGATAGAGCCCATTTTCACATCTGCCTTGAAGAAGAACCCTCTTGGTTGTCAAATCCTTCATAAGAAAATGAGTAGGATAATATTTTAGATAAGCATGATTGTTAGTGGCAAGACGATTAACAGAGAGGAGGTTCTTATCGGCATTGGGAACATGTAGTATGTTGCGAAGTTTAAGGTTGGCAGAGGGAGTAGGAAGGAGAGCATGACCATGATGAGCTATGTGCAAACCTGATCCTTCGGCAGTGTGGATGTGTTCCCTTCCAGGATACTTCTCCCTCACGGTGAGGTGGTCCAAGTCCGACGTGATGTGGTCGGTGGCCCCCGTGTCGGTGAACCAGGTTGGATCGCCGAGGATGGATGGCGGTGACGCAGCTGCTAGACCCGCCATCTTGGAGTGTTGGGGTTGGAAGGCGTGGTTGTAGCGTTGAGCACACTCCCAGGCATAGTGCCCGGAACCCCGACAGAGTTGGCACTGCAGACGTGCATCCCCGCCACCACCGTGGTCACCGCGGTCACCACCACGGTTGCCATTCCCATTCTGGCGGTTGTCACCGCCACCGCCGCGATCACCGCGATACCCGCCGCGGTTGTTGTTGTTGTAGTCACCGCGGTCACTGGAGTTGCCACGGCCCTTGCCGCGGTTGGTGGTGTTGCCGTTGTGGTCGTGAACGACATAGTTGGCGGAGGAGCCGCCCGTGTGGAGTTGAAGACGAGTCGTGTGATACTCATGGCGACGCTCGAAGGAGATGGCACGGGAGTAGAGCTCGCCCAGCGTCATGACGTCAATGTGGGTCGTGATAGCCGTGATGAGGGGCTCGTAGTCGCTGTCGAGGCCGGTGATGAAGGCGGTGATGATGTCCTCCTCGCGCATGGGACGGCCCGCAACAGCGAGCTGATCGGCGTTGGAGCGGATCTTGGCGAAGTAGTCGACCATGGAGAGGTTGCCCTTGCGGAAGTTCATCATGTCCATCTTGATCTGCACCACGCTGGCGCGGCAGTGCGTGACGTACATCTCCTCGAGGTGCGCCCAGATGGCACGGGAGGTGTCGAAGAGGTGGACCTGCTGAAGCACATCGTCGGTGAGCGAGGCGAGCAGGTAGCTCAGGATGATTTGATCCTGACGAAACCAGGTAGCATACTCCGGATTAGGGGCGCGCTCCCCCTTGTCATCAGGCGGGAGGAGGCGATCTGGGGTAGGGGTGGTGCCATCGACATAGCCGGTGACGCCAGTGATGCGAAGGGGAGGAAGGATCTGAGCTTTCCAGAGAAGGTAGTTGGAGGAGGTGAGTTTGGCAGTAATGAGGCTAGCAGAGGGTTGGGGAACAGCGGAAGACGGTGGCGCCTGGAGACCAGTCGGCATGGGCAGAGAAGCAAGGGTCGAGGAGGTCATGGCGGCGGAGGAGGGAGAACCCATCGTGCAGTTATGCGAGATGGCCTGATACCATGTGAGACAAAGAGAAAATAGATTGGATCGACACACCTAGCACGGTGGTCTTGTGATCATTATATAGGGCGCCTCTAGGGCTGCCGCTAGGGTTTACAGAGGATAAGTACAGGTTGTTATACAAGATAACTACATCCCTAGATACTAGCCATATCTGATAACTATACAGTTTAACAATAGGTCCACCAACCGCGACTTCGGTCCTTTTCTGTGTCTTGTGTCTTCTTGTTCAGTAGATTCTTATAAAACAATACAAAAATTCATTTCTATTTGTTTTATCTTCTTGTTAAACTGCTTGTTTCTTGTAAAAATAAAATCATTTTCATTTCTCGGGGTAGATTACGCAATAAGTCGAAGGCTTGAAGCAAGCAAACTACTCCAGTAGTAGCAAAACAAGGTGAGGTGAGGCGAGAGAGCTCAGCCGCGGGGGGAGAGAGGTTGGAGATGCGTCATGTGTCCCCAACCACTGCCTCAGTGCTCCACTCATGCTCCATCTTCTCCACCCAAACTTGTGACCTTGTCATGCGTGCCACCTCTGATCCAGTGGCGACGAGACCGTCAGCCCAGATGGCTTTCTCTGCATTGGCCTCCTCTTCGTCACGTGTCAACTGCCACCCTCACGCGTGCCTAGCGACAGCAGCAGCCACCGCCGCTCCAATGCCACGATGTGTCAATGTCGCCGCTCATTGCCGGGTGGTGGCCGCCCCCATATGACCTTGTCGTGCGTGTCATCGTCGTCGTTGTTTCATCCAGGGTGGCTGAGAGGGCAGAGGCAGAGGTGGTGGTCACTGAGAGCAGGCTCGAAGAGCTCTGCTGCACGGGCCTCTGGCGAGTTTCTTGACAAAACATAATTTCTCAAGAAAGTTTTCTTGAAAAAACATAATTTCTCAAGAAAATTTAGATAAAAAGGATCCTCCACAATCGAATATCTATTTATGAGCTTGGGCTCATCTGCAACTGGTGAACAGCATTATAACTGTGATGTGTACATATTATTATAACTGCGATGTGTGAAATAAATCAATTTCATATCACTGACATACACAATAAGTAGTGTCCCACACATCTCTGCCGTGATGGTACATGGCATACATTATCTCTTTACCCACTTTCCCACCCATATTAACATCCACTAACCTATATAAACCTTCAGTGGTTTGCTCATGAATTTCATATTCTACACTCCACGCTTACACCTTAGCATGAATATAATATGTTTTCTTACACATCACAAAATTAGATGATTAGTTACAAGTGTGTGTCAATACTATATTCATTTAATGCTTAAAATATGACGAAGTGTTCTGAGAATGAAAGGCATCAGGATATATGATATGTTGGAGTGT
>NC_057794.1:573921684-573983144 GCF_018294505.1 Triticum aestivum
CCCCCCCCCTGCCTCCTTTCCTTCTTGTTTCCTGTCCTCGCCGCCGCGGGAGACCGGCGCCGGGTCCCCCGCGCGGACGCCGATGAGGGTGGCGGCGAGGCCCTCGGCCGCGACGCCACTTGGGCTCGGGCCTAGGGTTTGAGGCGGCGGCCTCTGCTGGTGAGGGCGGCGTCGTCCTAGCGGCGGGCAGCGCTCGCCGGAGTTGAGGGCCGTGTCTACTCGGCCGCGCGGGCGGCGAATTGGCGGTGGACGCGGGCGCCGCATGGGAGGATCTCCTGCTGATCTCCTTCGCCAGATCTGAAGACGGCGCCCCCGTGCTGCTGCTTCCTCCTCGTCAGTCCGGCCGCATCCGGTGGCGGACTGCACGGATGTGGGGTTGGGAGCTCTGGATCGGAGTAATTTCTTGGCCGGCTGCGGCGGCCACGACGTCGGCGGCGCTCCAGGCGCTGTTTCCTTCTTGAAGGCGGCTTCGAGATCCCGTTCCCTCTTCCTTGTCCTCCCCCTGCACCCGGGTGAAAACCCACAACTTTGGTTGGGCGGAGGCGGTGCCCGGCTCCGTCACCTTCTTGAAGGCGCCGCTTTGGGTCCGCGGGGAGGTGGGACAGCTGCAGCGCGTTCTTGGCGTTCCTGATGGCGGCGGTTCTCTTTAGTGGTGTCGCTTCGCCATGGCGGTCGGCTGAATCCGGCTCTCGTGGTGATTGTGGTGCTCAACTCTTCGCCGTGTCTTCCTGGGGTGCTCTCGTCCTATTCAGAGAGGCTGGAGATGGAGCGGCTTCATCTTGCAGGGAGCTTCGGTGAAGATGTCAAGTCATGCCTGACCGACAGGTGCTACACTTTGTCATGCCTAGTCGGCAGGTGCTACACACAACAGATCTTCCAAAGACTTCAAGCTGTGTCGGCTGGTGGTACTTGGCAGCATGGTGCTGAGGTGTATTAGTGGCGACCGCAACATGCTCAGTTGTTTGCGCGCAGGGAGGAGGTGCCGTTGGGTGCCGTGGTGGCGTCGACGATAGCTGGACCGAGCAAGGTTTATGCATTAGTACAATTCTGAAGATGGAGCGGTGGCAGTTGGCGGCGGCGGCCTCTGAGTGCACGCCGGACCGGTGAGACCCATACCCGGCAGGCGTCCTGGATGGGACCTTAGGTCTTAGATGTTAAGTTTGGTTGCGATGTCTGTTTGGTATTAGACTCAGGATATTTGTGTCCTTTCATCAACTGGATAGAGTTGCTTAGACGACGGCTTTAGCCTTACTGTTGTATTACTTTGTAAGGTCTTGTGAGAATAATTAATAAAGTGGCCGTATGCATCGCCCAGATGCAGAGGCCGGGGATCATCCTCCTTTTCTAAAAGGAAAGAAGGTCATAGATTCAGACGGCGGCTTCTGGATTCTTCGGTTTCTCGATTCGTGCCGTCTTGTTAACTGGCTTCTGTTTCTCGATTCATTTTTATGTGTTTTACCTTCTTGTTGACCAGTTTCATTTTTAAAATTCAATTGTTCTCATTTCTTGTTGAAGCGAGCCAACTACTCCATAATTTCAGAAAAAATTCAGCACCAACCAAAATTACCGAAATTCAGTGAGTTTCAATACTAAAGTTAACCAAATATTTTTTTAAATTGAAAATTATTTAAAAATATATTTGAATTCATATGTGCTGCTGAAATTGCTGAAATAGTTTGGCTAAAAGATAAATATTTCAGTATCCACTGAAAAATTAATGAAATTCAATAAATTTCGTCGAAATGACGAAATCTGACTGAAAGGGAAAACCATGGTGAGGCGAGAGAGCTCAGCCTCTACGGGAGAGAGGCCACTAAGGTGCTACGTGTCCCCAGCCACTACCTCATTCATGTGCCCCACTCACGCTCCCTCTTCGCAACCTAGGCTCGTGAACTTGCCGTGCGTGCCACAAGCGATTCACCGACGACGAGACTTCCGGCCCATATGACTTCCTCCGCGGTGGCCTCCCCTGGCACCCCGCCCTCTACCGCACGGCAACCGCCACCCTCGCGTGTGCCCAGCAACAGAAGCAGCAGAAGCGGCGGCTCTAGTGCCGCACCGAATCAGTGCCGCAACGTGCTGTCGGGCAATGGTTGTCCCTGACGGCCAACCTCCACCCGGGTACGTATTAATTTTTACCCAACCACTCGCACCGGCTCTTTGTCGTTCAAACCATGTCGGAGGCTAGGAGCGCGACAAGCAAGCGCCTGGGCCACCATCGTCGTCGTCATCGTTTCATAGTTGGTGTGTTTTAATTTTCATTTCATGTACTTCCTCTGTTCCACAATATAGGGTCTATAGAATTTTTAGAAAGTAGCCAGGAAAAGATGATTATTCATGTCTCTAGGAAAGCACTTTCTCACATTTAGTTCATTTTTTTCTGCAATAGTGATTTATCTTCTTGAGATTTTTTTTAAAACGAAATGTATTAATATCGCGAAGATACCAATTACACTCAATCTCTGCACCAATAAGATGTCTCAAAAACATCCAGGATGCACACAGCTCAAAAAGAAAACAAAAAAGAACGGAAAAAAAGTAAAAACCTCACCACACTGATCAACTCCTCGCAGCAACCACCACCAAAGACAGCACCCAAAAAATGTAAAAGGTCTCCAAAAGCGACGCCTTCAAGAAGGAAATAGTGCACACGCACCGTGTTCGTCCGATCCAAGATCTTATGTTTTCACCCTGAAGAAAGTCCAACCCTTCAAAACAATACCTTCGGTAAGGTAATAGCCACGCACAAACAATGAAGGCCAAACCTTAGAGTTTCCCTGAAAGTAACGACTCATCACCTGAGGAGCACCACCAAAAATGAAATCCTCTAGTGTTGTCGCCCCCACTTGTGACAACTGCTTCTGAAAGTTATCAAACACCTGGCTGGCTCCATCGCCTTCAAAGGCACCTCCGCCTTAGTGATCCTCCAATCTAAGCCACCGTGAGTTTCTATACCGCTATCTATGCCATGGAAATCGAGATCTTGACATGTCCCATGGTTTCAACAAACAATAGAGCTTCAGGTCGCGCCCTCATGGACTCGCGAAGATTGATATCGACGCGCACGACCGCATTCTATCTGATCCAGATATCCTTGGGCAAAATCTCTGGCAGTAGTTCCGGAACACTTTGATGGCCAAGTCAACCAAGACTGATCATGCAGATCATTGTCGGGATGCGTTAAGAGCACTAGGACCGCCATCACCACCGCAACGGAGGACACCGACTTGCGCTACCCATAGCCCGCGACGTCGGCTGAAGACGAACGCCAGATCGAGGCGGATCCTGATCCGCCGCTACCCCCTCGCCTGCATGATCCGCCACCTCGAAGCCCGTCGTGTGCCATCGGTGCCGAGTGCTGCCGCACCACTGCGACCCTCGCCAGTGTGGTGTCCCGACCCAGCCGCGCCGCCCCATGGCGAAGGCCCTACGCGAGAAGGCGAAACACTCCACCGATGCCGACGCTGGACAGGCTTTGCCTGGCCGCGTCCTCTAGCAGCGGCGATGGGGGAGGGAGGGAGAGGAGAGTGCTGGTGGTGGCAGTGCGAGCGCCCTCCTCGTTGCCGACAGGAGCAACGTGGGAGGGTCCGAGATCTATAAAATTGTGAGAGAATTTTACTTCCCTGTCCATCTTCTTGACAAATTTTTAGTAGCCACTTAGTTTTTAACTAGGGTTAATTAGATAAATGACATTCCAATTATGGTGATTCATAAAACTGCCACTACAATTTCCAAATTTTGAAAAATGCCACTGCAATTTTTGTAAACTGCTACGGGCTGAGCAAGAACCGTTCTTACCTACGCATCAAAAACCACAACGTAGTATAGTGATTGCTTTTTGATCTTCAGAAAGAACCCTATTCATTGAAACCGATTCAACTAAAGTTGGGGAAACAGACACCCACTAGCCTCCTGTGTGCGAAGCACGGCGGTAGAACCAGTCTTGCGTAAGCGTACGCGTAATGTCGGTCTGGGCCGCTTCATCCAACAATACTACCGAATTAAGAATCAACTAGTAACGGCAAGAAATATGTATATACCCACGCCCACAACTCTTTTGTGTTCTACTCATGCATATAACATCTACGCATAGTCCTGGCTCGGATGCCACTGTTGTGGAACGCAGTAATTTCAAAAAAAAATCCTAAGCGCACGCAAGATCATGGTGATGCATAGCAATGAGAGGGGAGAGTGTCGTACACATACCCTCGTAGACCGTAACCGGAAGCGTTACTAAATATTAGTGTTACTAAACAATGGTCAAACTGTGGTCAAACAATGGTCAAACTACTTATTCAAGAAATATTAGTGTTACTAAATAATTATTTCAGGTTTTTTGAATTTTGGTCAAATCTGGTCCAACATTGGTCAAACTATGGTCAAACTGTGGTCAAACTACTTATTCAAGAAATATTAGTGTTACTAAATAATTATTGTTTTTAGAACAATAGTTTCAAACTCAAACAGTGAAATGTGTGACTTCATGCTCAAGCTAAATTCCTGAGGGTTAATAGGATTGACATCTTATTATTGTTAGGAAAACAACAAGTGCAGACTTGGAAATGAGGGAGAATAGAACCTGGAAGTTAAGCGTGCTCAGGCTGAAGTAGTGAGAGGATGGGTGACCGTCCGGGAAGTTAGATGATTTGGAATGATGAGGGGTGATTAGATATTAGAGATTAAATTGAGCAGTCATGAGGGGTGATTAAAGATTAGAGGTTAAAAAATTTCAGAAATTTGAAAATAAAAAAAATTCAAAAAAAAAAATTCATAAATTTTCCTTTAGTACCGATTGGTGTTACTAACCGGGACTAAAGGTGGACCTCCGGGCACCGGCCACGTGGAGGGCCTTTAGTCCCGGTTCGTATAAGAACCGAGACTAAAGGGGGAGGCTTTAGTAACAACGCTTTAGTCCCGGTTCCAGAACCGGGACTAAAGGCCCTTATGAACCGGGACTAAAGGCCCTTTATCTACTAGTGGTCGCGCGGACGGCGCAGCGGAAGGCGCGGCAAGCGGCGCGGACGAGGGCCGGGAGGGCGGGGAGGCGGAGGAGATCTGGCGGAGGAGGTCGTCGCCGAGATCGAATATGGTGGTGGGAGCGGGCGGCGGCAGTTGGAGGTCCATGGCCGGCGGCGGTTGAGACTGGCGAGGTGAAGCGACGGCGGCCGCGTATTTGGGAACGGGCCGGCGCGGTGTGTAAAAAGGAGTTTAAAAGAAAAACAGTAAATCAAATTATACGAAGAAACGGTAAAAATTAGAAAAACCGGCTTTAATCTCTCCGTGTGTTTTTTTATAACCACCATACTGGCAATTTTATTCAATATAATAAGGCGGTTTACATCTGATTGCATGGTTGCAATCAAGAACTCAGCGGATACATCATACTACGTAACAACACTCGAAGCAGTAACTAAACCCTTTTTTGCACAGCAATGAGCAGCTTCATTGGGGACTAAAGGTGGACCTCCGGGCAGCGGCCACGTGGAGGGCCTTTAGTCCCGGTTCGTATAAGAACCGAGACTAAAGGGGGAGGCTTTAGTAACAACCCTTTAGTCCCGGTTCCAGAACCGGAACTAAAGGCCCTTTATCTACTAGTAGTCGCGCGGACGGCGCAGCGGAAGGCGCGGCAGGCGGCGCGGACGAGGGTCGGGAGGGCGGGGAGGCGGAAAATTTCGGCATGACCTTTGCTAAAAAGTGGACAAATCGAGAACCTGAAATTTGCCGGAAAAGAAATGAATCAACATTCCGGCAAAACATAGGCCACTAAGCATCATCCCTGGAAACAATGTCCAAATATACACGAGCAACCACATGTCCAAATTTCGCAAGCTAATTCAAAAACAAAGTGTAGAAGAAAATTCATTTAACTACTAATAGAACAAAATTCAGTTAACTTTAGTGCTCTATAATGATGAAAGGAAAAAAAATTAGTTAACTACTAATTTCATTCATTTAGGTTATTCATTTAACATCACCTAATTAACCTACTGTACCACTACTACTAGCAGCACTACTAACCTAATTAACCTAGCAAAACTCTAGTGCCCTAACTGAAAAACATCTAATTAACATCTACTAGTACCACTATTGCCCTAACCTAATTAACATCTACTAGTATCACTATATACTATACAAGTAGCATCTACACTAATTAAACCCTACTGCCCTAACTAACTTTTGCTCTACTAATTTTGCTCTACTATTTTTTTCTCTAAAATGCAGAGAGAGATGAGTGGGGGGAGGGGTGGGGGACTTACAGAGAGGGGAGAGAGGGCGGGCTCGGGCACGGGCAACGGTGGTCCTGGGCGGGCTCGGGCGGCGGTGAGGTGGAGGGCGCCGACGGTGACGTCGAGGGCGGCCTCGGGCAGCGGCGGTGAGGTTGAGGGCGGCCTCGGGCGGCGGCGGTGAGGATGACGGCGGCCTCGGGGGGAGACGGTGAGGTTGCGGGCGTCCACGCCAGTAGGAGACGGCGGCGAAGTGGGCGACGACGAATTGGGGAGACGGCGGCGAGGGCGAGGGATTTGGGGAAGAAGTGGTGGCCGGGGGGGCAGGGGGACCGCTGTTTAAGTGAAACGTACTTTCATGGTGCATCTGACAATATTGATTTCATATTGTGAATGTTTATATTTTTTAATATAAAGTTAGTCAAACTCTACAAAGCTTGACTTTGACCAAAGAGAATGTAGATGACCAATTACAAGTATGTGTCAATACCACATATATTCAATGCAAAGTATTGATTCCTAATAAATGACGTGTTAACTAGGAGTATTGTGTTTTGCAGTGCCACAATTATGAGCAGTGTTTGATCACTCTGATATAAAGAGTGTCATGTGATTGATTTTGCATGCACACATATTGACTGTGTACAAGATTCTTTGTAGCACGTCACCCTACTGGCTCACAAGTAACATCCAAACACGTTCACTTCAAGGTTTTTGGAGGTGAACATTCCTCGTTACTAGGTTCCAAAATTTGTTGAAATGAAAACCATAAAAACAAGGGAAGGCAGGAAGTTCAAACATAGCAGAAGCGCTTTTCGTCAGTACGCGCTACTGCTAGGTTGGGCTAGCCATGTGCGCCCAGTTCAAACATAGCAGAAGCGCTTTTCGTCAGTACGCGCTACTGCAAAAGTCGTAGCAGTAGCGCGGTTTATTTACGCGCACTGCTACTAATTAGCAGTAGCGTTTGATTTTGTACAGCGCTACTGGTAACATTCTGTGTATAAGGTTTTCCCTAGTAGTGTAAGCACCGCTACGATATGACGGAGGTGGATTATGATGGAGAGGGGCACCGCACATGGCTAAAAGATCAACTGATCAACTTGTGTGTTCTAGGGTGCCCCCTCCCCACGTATATAAAGGAGGGAGGGAAGGCCGGCCGGCCTCTCTAGGCGCGCCAACGGGGGGGGGAATCCTCGTAGGAGTAGAATTCCTCCTTTCCTAGTCCTACTTGGAGGGGGGAGGAGAATGGGAGAAGGAAAGAGGGCACGCAGCCCCTCCCCTAGTCCAATTTGGACTAGGCCCATGGGGGCGCGCGGCCAGCCCTCGTGGCTTCTCCTATTTTTTCCTTAAAGCCCACTAAGGCCCATATGTACTCCTGTATTCCCGTAACTCCCCCGATACTGCGAAAAATACCCGGATCACTCGGAACCTTTCCGATGTACGAATATAGCCTTCCAATATATCGATCTTTACGGCTCGATCATTTCGAGACTCCTCGTCATGTCCATGATCTCATCCAGGACTCCGAACAACCTTCGATATATCAAATCACATAAACTCATAATACCAATCATCACCGAACATTAAGCGTGCGGACCCTACGGGTTCGAGAACTATTAGACATGACCGAGACATGTCTCCGGTCAATAACCAATAGCGGAACCTGGATGCTCATATTGGCTCAACTGCATAACGGTATACGTTGTTCCCTTTGTCATCTTTATGTTACTTGTCTGAGATTCAATCGTCGGTATCTCAATACCTAGTTCAATCTCGTTACTGGCAAGTCTCTTTACTCGTTTCGTAATGCATCATCCTGTAACTAGCTCATTAGTCACATTGCTTGCAAGGCTTATAGTGATGTGCATTACCGAGAGGGCCCAGAGATACCTCTCCGATAATCGGAGTGACAAATTCTAATCTCGATCTATGCAAACTCAACAAACACCATCAGAGTCACCTGTAGAGCACATTTATAATCACCCAGTTACGTTGTGACGTTTGGTAGCACACAAAGTGTTCCTCCGATATTCGGGAGTTGCATGATCTTACAGTCATAGGAACATGTATAAGTTATGAGGAAAGCAATAGCAACAAACTAAACGATCATTGTGCTAAGCTAATGGATGGGTCAAGTCAATCACATCATTCTCTAATGATGTGATTCCGTTAATCAAATGACAACTCATGTATATGGTTAGGAAACATAACCATCATTGATTCAATGAGCTAGTCAAGTAGAGGCATACTGGTGACATTCTGTTTGTCTATGTATTCACACATGTACTAAGTTTCCGGTTAATACAATTCTAGCATGAATAATACACATTTATCATGATATAAGGAAATATAAATAACAACTTTATTATTGCCTCTAGGGTATATTTCCTTTAGAGATTGGCAACGTGTCGCGCCTCGAGTACCCGCCGCGGCCATCCTTCTCTCGTCGTGGGAGCTCCTGGACGCCGCGGCGGATGGAGCCGGGGTCGTCCTCCTCGTCGGGCCCCGGCACGCCAGCCGCGCTCCGTCCCGTCAAGCCCGAGCCAGAGGAGACGCCTCTCGGGCGCCGCACCCGCAGCGGTGCCCTCGTCATCAACGTGGATGCCCGGCCCTCCCCGCGTGGTTCCTTCCGCCTGGTCCAGCTGAAGCCGGAGCCGGGGCTACTCCCGGTGAAGCCGGAGCACGTCAAGATGGCGGCCCCCGATGACGAGTCCGCCCTCAAGTGGGCGAAGGAGAACTATGTCCGGAAGCAGGTCCGCCGCCAGCGCCGGGCACGTACGCGGAGCTGCAGGCGTGAGGAGGGTGGCGTCATCGTCCTCGACAGCGACGAGGAGGACGAGGCCGGGCCGTCCAGCGCGCCACCGCGCCTCGGCGACCCTGACCAGGGTTGCAGCAGGGACGGCCCAAGCCAGCCGTGCGACGACGACGACGACGGCGGCGACTACACCCGCTTCTGCAGGCTTCTCGGCATGTAGACGACGACGGCGGCGACGGTGGCGGCTAGGCGTAGTTTAGGCGTAGTTCAGTCGTAGTTTACATATTTTCATGTTTTTGTACAAATTTCAATAAATGTTCGCCGTGTTCATGCAAAAATCGCCGAGTTTGCATATATTTTGTATGGAACATCACCGAACCAGGGCGGCCTGTGGGCCGACGACTGGGAGCTAGGTTGCCCCACGCGTCAATCTAACGCCGGCTCGCCCTTAGACGACTCTTTTTCAACGCCGTGGAGGGCCGAACTGCTGGAGATGCTCTAAGTGATGGATAGGAAGCTATGGCCGACGGCAATAGGGAATGACACACGTTGTGGGTTTGCCACGATAAGCTCCACGCGGGCCTGGGATAGGCAAAAAGCCCATTATGATCACGCTCAAGCCGAGGAAGCAAACCATCAGATCCATTCAGAGATTTGAACATGTTTTCTTTCCAGAAAAAATCTATATCTTATATCTATATCTATATTTATTCTATATCTATACCTATATATACCTATACCTATTAATAAAAGGGCTATTGCTTCTTACCACCGTAATTTCGTCCGTTTTTCGTCTGTCGTCAAGCCACTAAAATCGTAAGTATGCCGGGGGTCCACCAAGGCTCGAAGCGCTACGGGCGATAGGAGGCGATCGCCAGGGCGACCGCGTTCTCTCGCTAGGGTTAGGGTTTCGAATCACTGGGGTGGTTGGATTCTGGCAAAGCTCGGGGCGGCGACGGCGTCTCCTGTGAGTCAGGCCAGTCAACTTGTGTCTCTACTCTTAGGAGCGGCGCTCATGGCGGGAGAAGCAGGAGGGAAGGATGCCGACGCGGCGAACAAATCCACACAGATCCCATCTGGGGCGGCGGCGGCCACGCATGCGCGGAAGGGAGTCGGATCTGCTAGCAGGGAGGCGAGTAAGTCTCCTGTTGAGAGCAAAACGCCAGATGCGGCGGCAAGTCTTTCGGCGAGGTTAGGAGGCATGGTGCTCATGGACAAGGAGGAGGAGGGGTTTGTCTTCGAAGATCCACACCCAAAAGCGCAAAGATCACCATTGGTCTGCTGTAGGTAAAGTTTGTTCTCCCCGTCCTATGAAGATGTCCGTTGTGGAGAAGACGATGCCTAGGGCTTGGGGACTACATAGAGAAGCTAAGTTTGCTGAAATTGGTCCTGATATTTTTTAAGTTCACTTTGGTTCTGAGGGTGACTATAGGCATGCCATACACACTGGCCCTTGGCAGTTCGATTTCAGCGTGCTGGTGATGAAGGTGTACGAAGGAGATAAGAGACCGTCTGAGATGATTTTTGATAAAATTGATGTGTGGGTGAGGATCTCGGACCTGCCACCAGATAAGAGGACCGAAGCCTTTGGGAGGGCATTGGGAGATTGGTTGGGGGAGACAGTAAAGGTTGATGTGGATAAAGATGGAGTTGCCAGAGGACAGAATTTTAGGATCCGGACTAAGATCTCTGTGTTTGAACCGTTAATTCATGGTATTTACTTGAGGAAGAAGAAGGATGATGAGGAGAAGACATGGTTTGATTTTTACTACGAGAAGATTCCGCATTTCTGCTTTGACTGTGGAAGACTTGTTCACAAGGGGGGTGAGTGCGATCCCCCAGTTGACGCATCGTCACAATGGGGGGGGCTGGCTTCGAGCATCCCCAGGGAGGAACAATGGGAGCAAAGATGGGTCAAAAACTGGAGGTATGGGAGGCCAGAACAGCTATGGGAGCTCTCACACGGGTGAGACGGCTAATAACAACACCATGCACCCGAGGGTCAGGGATATACCTACAAAAAGAAATTTACAAACGGAATTTTCGCGCACCTCAGATGGTTGCACTGGTGACCGTCCAGTGCATGCAGCAGAGGAAGTATCCAGCCCAAACAAAGCTAGAGAGAAACTCGACATGACACGTGGGAGAGACCTCAGGGACAGCCTTGAGGCAAGGAGGGAGACAGAGATGAGAAGTAAACTAATGGAGCAGCGTGTTTGGAGTCAACGGGCCAAGTTCAGGGAGGCGAGGCGCGAAGAAAAAACAAATGGGGGCAACAGGGGGTACAGTAGGAACCATGTGTCGGGGGGCCATAGCGGGCGCCATGCAGATCTGGAGCGGGTCGACCCACTAGGGGGGCCCGGTATGCATGGGAACCGGGAACGACGTAGGGGCTATTACGTGAGGAAGGACAGGTCAGATCTTCAGGAGAGACGCCGCTCGGAACCAACTTCTTGGAGAGAGGGAGATAATAGGAAGAGGAGGCCGAGGCAGGTGTGGATACCAAAAGGAGGTGCACAAGGGACCAGTAGAGAGGATGAGTTATTTCGCGATACGAGGAGGAAGACTTCCTCGGTGTTTGACCGCATCCATGACAGAGATGATAAAGCGGCGGACCCTGGAGCCAAGGGCCGCCGAGAGCAATGAATCTCCTTGCCTGGAACTGTCGAGGACTGGGGTTGGACTCGACAGTGGGCGAACTGCGGGACCTTATTAGGTCTCACAACCCAGCGGTGGTGTGCCTTTCAGAAACAAAAAATCAGCTAAAGCAATGGAAAGGTTGAAATGGAGTTTGGGATTCACTAGTGGAGTTGCGGTGAGTTGCAATGGGAGAAGTGGGGGTTTGGCTTTGTGGTGGAGGGAGAATGTTAAAGTTATAGTGAGGCCGTGGTGCCAATACTTTATAGATGCTGAGATCGAGTGGGAGTGTAAACTCTATAGGATCACTGGATTCTATGGAGAACCCAAAACCGAGTTGAGGAAGAAATCATGGGATGCTATCCGCTTTCTTCGGGCTCAAGATACTCTTCCGTGGCTATGTGTCAGCGACTTTAACGAGGCCCTCTTCCGTACTGATCAGGTGGGGGTAACCCAAGGTGCTTCAATCAAATGGAGGATTTTTGAGATTGCTTAGCCGACTGCGGCCTGGCTGATCTTGGTTTCGCTGGCTACCCCTACACGTGGGATAACAAAAGGGATGGACAGGATAATATTCAGGTTCGGTTGGATCATGCCACATGCAATGATGGTTTTTTGAGTTTGTTTCCTGAGACTTCAGTAGAGCATCTTCTCTGTGAAGAATCGGACCACCAAGCCCTCCTGGTGCGTATGTTGGAGACGGCTCCACAGCGCCCGGGGATGGGGGATCGGCCGTTCAGATATGAGCAGGCTTGGACCAGACATGAACAGTATGAGGCCATGATAGCGGAGGCTTGGGGAGCGGCGAGCACGGGCGAGGAGGGGGTAACGGCAGTTTGGCAAAAACTTGGCAAAATGACGGGCTCGATGCAGAGATGGGCGCGAGAGGTATTTGGGTCGATACGGAGGAAGATCAAACAGCTGAAAGCCCAACTCTTGGAAGCAAAGGAACGGGCGCTTAGCTCGGGTTATCAGCACGAGGTTCGGGAGCTAGAAGAGCAATTGAGGGAGGTATATGAAAGAGAAGAAATTATGTACAAACAGCGCTCCAGAGTGGATTGGCTAAAGGCAGGTGATCAAAATACAAAGTATTTTCAGAACCGGGCATCGCATCGTAAAAGAAAGAACACCATCAAGGCTTTGCGGCGACCTGATGGCACTAGGTGTACTGTGGATGAGGAGATGAGAGCCATGGCAGCTTCGTTCTATGAACAGCTGTTCAAGTCGGAAGGATCGGTGGGGGTGGAGGGAGTGCTACAAAACATTCAGTGGGAGGTTACACAGGAGATGAACAGGGAGTTGACAGCATGGATTTCATATTCTGAAATAGAGACGGCTCTATTCCAGATGGGGCCGACTAAAGCCCCAGGGCCGGATGGGCTCCCCGCGCTCTTTTATCAGCGACACTGGTCGCTACTCCGGGATGACATTTGTAGAGCGGTGCGGGATTTCCTGGGTGGAGTTGCTACACCAGAGGGTTTTCATGCTACAGTGATAGTTATGATTCCAAAAGTCAACTCCCCGGAGCTGTTGTCCCAGTTTCGACCGATTAGCCTATGTAATGTGTTGTACAAGATAGCAACAAAGGTGTTGGCCAACAGGTTGAAGGGCATACTTCCGTTGCTTATATCAGAGGAGCAGAGTGCTTTCGTGCCTGGGCGCCTTATCACAGATAACGTGCTAGTGGCCTATGAATGTGTCCATGCCATTCGCAACAGGAAGAGGAAGAGACCCTTATGTGTTGTAAAGCTTGATATGATGAAGGCATATGACCGTGTTGAGTGGGTGTTCTTGAAGCAGATGATGGCACGGTTTGGTTTTGTAGAGTCATGGATAGAGATGATCATGCGGTGTGTGACGACGGCAAGCTTCTCGGTAAAGCTCAACGGTGCATGTTCTAGGTGTTTTTTACCCTCCCGAGGTCTCAGACAGGGAGATCCTCTGTCGCCTTATCTCTTCTTATTTTGTGTTGAGGGTTTCTCGGCTCTGTTGAGGAAAGCGCAAGCAGAAAATAGACTGAAAGGAGTGACGTTTGGGAGCACTGGCCCCCATGTTACGCATCTCCTTTTTGCAGATGACAGTATTGTGTTCTTGGAGGGATCCACTAAGTATCTAGAGACTCTAAGGGAGATCTTAGTGAGTTACAAGCAGACTTCGGGACAGAAGGTGAATTTGCAGAAATCTTCGATTTTCTTTGGCAAGGGCTGTCAGGACAACACTAAGGAAGAGCTCAAGGCGGTGCTGGGGGTGACCTCGGAAGCACTAAGTGAACGGTACCTCGGTCTCCCAACACTGGTTGGACGATCAAAGGAGGGCACCTTTCGTTATGTAACGGAGAGCTCAAAAGGTAAATGTAGTGGATGGAAGGGTTTGGGCCTTTCAAAGAAGGCAAGGGAGGTACTTATCAAGTCTGGTCTCCAAGCAGTACCAACTTTCACCATGAGTTGTTTCCACCTCACCAAGAAAACGTGCCGGAATCTGAATTCTATCTCGTCAAAATTCTGGTGGGGGGCAAAGGATGGTGAGAAAAAAGTACATTGGATTTCATGGCAAAAGATGTGCACCTCGAAAAGGGGTGGAGGTATGGGCTTCCGCGACCTGATAGCGTTTAATCAGGCTCTTCTTGCAAAGCAAGCCTGGCGTGTCTTACAATACCCGGAGGCGTTAGTGGCAAGAGTGCTCAAGGCTCGCTACTTCAAGGAGGAATCCATTTTGAGCGCAACGTGTCCTGCTACAGCCTCATACACTTACAGAAGTATTTTGCATGGCCGGGATTTACTTCGCGAAGGCCTGGTGTGGAGAATTGGAGACGGCTCCAAGGTGAATATACACCACAGTAACTGGATCCCAAGAGGCGGGTCCATGAAGTCGTTGGGACAGACGTATATTCCTGGCGTGACGAAGGTGGCCGATCTCCTGTTGCCTGGAATCGCGACCGGGTCAGGGAAATGTTCACCCCGGACGATGCTAGCAACATTTTGCAGATTGTGGTGGGTGGTTTGGGTGCTGATGACTACCAAGCTTGAAATTTCACAAAGAATGGAATCTTCTCTGTACGCTCAGCTTATCACTTGAAAATGGCCATGCTCAGATCGTGCTCCGGATGGCCGGAGTCATCTAGCTCGGTGAACAAACACAAGGCGTACATGGCCCTTTGGGGCACGAATGCACCGGGAAAGGCCAAGATCCATCTTTGGAGACTAATTTCAAATGGACTGGCAGTTGGATCAGAACTCCATCGACGAAGGATAAAACCTGGGGTCTTCTGTGTTGCTTGTGGGCGTGAAGAAACTATATTTCATCGGTTTTGGGTGTGTCCACACTCTGAACTTTTTTGGCAGCTATTTCGACCGGAGAAGGGAGATTTGGTGGCGATCCCACCATGCTAGTTGGACTCCCAGAGAGAGAGATAGCATGTTGGCTACTACAGTGGCTAGCGGGAGCATCCGATGAAGCAAAGCAGGAAACGATGCAGGCATTATACAGCCTATGGCTGGCGAGGAATGAGACACGAGAAGGGAAAATGATCAAACACCCACATGAAATACTGGGTGCGGTTTTGAGGCAAATGGAGGAGTGGAAGATGGCACATCCCGCATCAGATAACACTCCGGCTCGCATGCAGATTCAGAAATGGGAGCCACCGGACGAGGGTTGGATCAAGGTGAATTCTGACGGCGCAATATCCAAGATGGGAAACAAGGCTGGAGGTGCTGCTGTGCTACGGGATCATGTGGGAGCATTCAGAGCTGGTATGTGCCACCACTTCCAGGAGGTGCTCGATCCCGAGGTGGCTGAGATCTTGACGTGTAAGCGGGCTCTCGAAGTAGCAAAAGATATCAATGCGACACGCGTGCATGTCGAGCTAGACACTAGAGGAGCTGTGCAGATGTTGAAGAAACACACTAAGGAGCTCTCGGCGTCCGGGCCTCTGGTGGAGGAGATCAAATCCTTGATGCAGTCCTATGTTGACTCTAAGGTGTCATGGGTTAGACGTTCTGCTAATGCTGCCGCGCATAAGCTAGCTAGAGTAGGAGTTGGTGATGAACTTTGTAAGGTTTGGTTGGGGGCTTCCCCGGATTTCGTTCTTTCGGTTTTGTCGGATGAGATTCCGAACATCGTAAGTTAATAAATGCGGCAGTATTTTCCCTCAAAAAAAATCGTAAGTATGCCCGAGGTGGTCCTAAAATAATAGAAGCGCACGGTTACCTTTTTCTCTTCGTCTGTCCCATCGTGTGTCTCGTACTGGGCCGAGCTGTGCCTGGGCCTGGTGCACGTTAGTTTGGGAAGCAACTGGGCCGAGCTGGGCCTGGTGCGTATATTTTTTTTGGTCGATTGTGAAGACGCAAAAAAAAAAAGATGAGTAGCTCTCGCCTGGGTGTTCGAACACAGGCACTCGCATGTTATGCGAAGGAAGCATCCGACCGAGCTGGCGTTTGATTGTGTTGTCAAATAGACTCTTTAATGAAGTAAATAGTACCACCTGGCTACTTTGAATAAACTTGGACCAATTTATATATGCCCTGGGTACGAGAATCAACAAGCGTCTTGAGAATCAACTAACGAACTAGGGAAAAGGAAGGAATTGAAACGCCCAGTTGACCTTAAATGAAAAGGATGAGCTGCAGAAGATGCTCCACTCCGACTGAAGGCACTTGCCTTTTTTGTAGGTGCATCAGGTAGGACACCTGAAAAAACTGAGCTTTTTTGTGGGTAGGACAATGAATCAATTAATTAATAGGTGGTGAGCTACCATAAAATGATCCAAAACTTCTAGAAGAAGATGTTCACTGCACATAAGAAGATGTAGATGGGAGGATCAATAACCTGTAAACGTCAACATCCATTTGGTTATTTTTGTGAAACTGCATTTGGATGCCTTTGGGGTTCAAGATTTTTTAGTTAAAACTTTCCCTGAATGGTCAACAGAAAGGTCTGCTGTACCAGCATGTATCCTAAGAGCTAGGAGAAAACACATTGCTTCGCAAGATGCTCAATGTTGAAAATTCAAAAAATCTTGATCATGACTCTCAATAGCAAATCGATGTCCATGCATCTCATCCTAGAAATGCCCTAGACTGGAGAATTAGCGGCTGAGTATTGCATCAAAGAGTGCCCTATTCAAAGGTCTTCAAGTAAGCGTGTCAACTTGCTTACCATATCGTCTATCTTCATACTGAAAATAACAAGCGGGCTTTGCGAGCATCAGTGATAGTAGGCATGTCTTCTTGGTTCACATTCATTACGATTATCAGTGATACAGCAGACCTTTCTGTTGACCATTCAGGGAAAGTTTTAACTAAAAAATCTTGAACCTTACTCTCAAGAGTCTCAACTCATCCACCGTTTTGCATTTCTTCCGTAGTGAAGCATATTGAATTTTTTTTTCCCGTTACAACGCACGGGCATATTTCCTAGTAGAAGCTCAAATATGTTGAACGTCATTTTACTATAGATGATCCTCTACTGCCTTGCGTGAAAGAATTGAGGCAACGATCGGTCCCCTCCCGAGTTATTCGATCATGCATGCATGTACGTCCATGATCAGCTCGCAACTCGTTGACTTAGTGCATCCCATTTGTCCATCGTTTGCTATGCACAACCTCACGGCAAGGGGGGATCCTTGCATGCCTCCTCTCTGCGCTTCACTGTCGCCATCCTCCTCGCAACACTGTGGTCGCCACCCATTGTAGCACGTCGTGGTTGTTGTTTGCAAGACCAGGTCGCCACCGCCACGATCTCGTAGCACACTGGCCCACCACCCCTGTCGCCCGGCGTACGTAGGCTTCACAGCTCGCTCGTTAGCCTATGCAGCATCACAATTCCACCATGCGGGTTGCAACATCAGCACACACCAACATCACCGTGCATTGATTGGAGCATTGTAGGTCATTAGTCGTAGCACGCGGAAATAGCCTCTCGCAACACCCACTGGTGAGCTCGTAGCTCCCGCCGCCTCTCCAATGCAGCTCCAAGTCAACGCGGCCGTGAGCTACTGGGTGGTCTCCGACCCCTTGTCACTTGAGTATACTCTTTGCCGTTCAAACAATAAATAGTCGTACAGACCTATCCGCGGCGTCACGTCTCGCAGCATGTTTAGAACACTGAGATCAAGGCTGTCTAGTACGAAAAGCTGTGATACAAACACCAATAAGCAAAACAAATTAGCATGCCGATTCTGAATAATGTTAATGTGCAAAAACGTACTTCATGAAAGACCAAGAAACAGATCAGAAAATACTTGCAGGAACAGATGACAACCAACTATGTGGACGGTTGGGTTTCTCTTGGACACATCTGCCTTAAACTTCTTAACAGCTTGGAACAGATTCTTGAGTACATATCCTTCCCAATTCCAATCCTTTATCTTGCTGATATCACTCAGTGCGGCCCAGAAGTCTATGGATACGTAATCGTGCTTGGCAGTGGGGGCAAGCACATGACCGACTACAAAAATAACAAAAGAAATTTTGAAACAGTCCTGCTCTATCTGAGGGGATGATTCTGTTATGTCTCGAATTAAGTACGCCTCAGCTGCTTTAAGACTGTGAGTGCCTCTCTCGCTAAATGATGCAGCCACACGCGTGT
This sequence comes from Triticum aestivum, assembly GCF_018294505.1. Taxonomy (NCBI): domain Eukaryota; kingdom Viridiplantae; phylum Streptophyta; class Magnoliopsida; order Poales; family Poaceae; genus Triticum; species Triticum aestivum. Next base: position 573,939,889 of record NC_057794.1, read on the forward strand.
ACTCAATACATGCTTCAGACGGCTCTACACCTTCACCTTGTATGACTGAATTTCCACATGGGATGCCAAAGACATAGTTCAGGTGCTGGTCACATAATTCAAGAACACCTTGGCCCTCTAGATTTATTATGCTGGAATCTACATCAACTCTGTCCATTAGGTACACGCTGTACTTAAGGCTGATCTTCTGCCATGATTTAAGCTCTAACAGTCCATCGAAACCGGTTTCCCTGACTAACTGCCGCTTAAAATCACTACTGGCCTATGACCGATCCAACTTTTAGCAAAGAAAGCCTGAACGGTCCTTCTTCTGCCATATTTGGCCGAAATTTAACTAGTTTTTATCATAACTTCGCCGAACGGTCCTTCTTTTTTTATTTTAATACGCGCCTGGGGGCGACCCTGGGGGCCGACGGCTGGGGACCGACTCGCCCCCATGGCCATTTTTTGCGCCGGCTCACCCCCAGACGGCGCTTTTAGACGCCCCCTAGGGGGCCAACGGCTGGAGATGCCCTTAATTGTTACCCAACCACTCGCACCCGCTCTTCTTGAGACATGTACCATAGGACCCCTAGTGTGCCATATAAACCTAGGGGGCTGGCTTATATACCTGGCCATGCCTCGGGCCGGGCCTAGCCAAACCCGGCGCAAAAAACCCAGGCCCGGGCCCAGCCACCAGGCCTGTTTTTTGGGCCCAAGCCCGGCCCGAACATATAAAAGCCCGCCGGGCTCCGGGCCAGCCTGGCCCGATCTTCGAAAAAGTGCAAAAATGACGGGCCCGGCCATCGGGCTCAAAATCTAGGCCCGAGCCCGGCCCAGGAGCAACGTCAGGCCGGGCCGGGTCGGGCTTTTTCGAGCCGGGTCGGGCCGGGCTGGCCGGGCCGGGCTTTCCATGGCCAGGTATACTGGCTTATAGATACATATCAGAAATCTATTGGTAGTTTACATGTACTTTTTACACACTCCAACACAATAAAACACATACAAGACGTAAGGTTTTGTCTCTTCAAAGAGCACAAACCTGGGCGAATTTTGTGTCCCTGGTATCATCGTCCCATGAAGCCTAGTTTAGGATCCCTACCAGGAGGTATGCCAGATTTAGCTCCGACACAGACAGGTAAGAAGCACGCATCTGCCCAGCCGTGCTAGCTGTCTGATTGCCCGCGATCCATAAAGTAGTTGGATCCTGCATGAGGCCACAACAAGTTTTAGGTTTTAGTTGCAGAAACATACTCGGTCATAGGTTCTGAAACTTATAAATTTTTCGGACGTTCTCACCATGTTCCGAAGTTGAAACTAAAAAATTATGATTTTGTTGGTCACAGGTTCTGAAACTTATAATTTTATCGATCGTTTGTACAAATTTTCAGAAAATGAAAGTTAACAAAATTTAAAAAACTCATCAAAATGTCTTCAAAATGGATCTAATTTGAAAGCCCTAGTCACCAGAAACATGAATATGCAAACGAAACTTAATTTAAATTTTTAGTTCAAAAGATATGAAAGATTGTAAATAGAAAGTCAAATGAAAAAGAGGGTTGCGTGCCCTCACCCATGCGTGCTACAAATCCTCTCCCCTCGCCTACCTAAGCTCAAACCCTTGCAACACATGCCACCTTCACATCAACGACGACTAGACCTCCGCTCTGCTGACTTCCCTAGCATGCGGCACCGCCACCAGCCCACCACCACTAGCCACCCTTGCGCATGCCCAGTAGCCACCGCATCCTCTTCTATGTAGACTTTGGGCGGTCACGATCTACCAGGTGGTGGCCGGCCCCTAGCCATGTCGCCCAATCACTCTCGCCAACTCGTTGCCATTCAAACAATGCATGTGCACCACTAGCCACCCTTGCGCATGCCCAGTAGCCACCGCATCCTCTTCTATGTAGACTCTGGGCGGTCACGATCTACCAGGTGGTGGCCGGCCCCTAGCCGTGTCGCCCAATCACTCTTGCCAACTCGTTGCCATTCAAACAATACATGTGCATGCCATGAAAAGTTGGTTGTTTAGGCCTCAAGAAAAATCTTTTTTTCACATGTACTTCATTACTACTTTTACTGCAAGAATAATTTATCTTCTTGAGACATGTTCTACTGGTGAATCGGTTTAGAACTTAGACATGTTTTCATGCCCTTAACTCTTGATAATTGCATCTTATATTTAAATCGGCTACGTATGTTTTTGTTCATATATGCATATATTTTTCCGAAAAGGAGGTTGAACCCTGACCTCTGCACTATGCGCACTTTATGAACAGAATATATTTTCTCAAGATAGTTTAGATAAAAAGTATCCCCGCAACCTACAAGCTTACGTGTATATATTATAACTGATGTGTGAAATAGATCAATTTCGTATCACTGACCTACACAAATAAGTTATGTCCGACTCCGGTCTGCTGCTTATGGTATGGTACATGGCGTACATTATTCCTTCACCCACTTTCCCACCCATATTAACATCCACTCGCCTATATAAAGTCCCCACTTGTTTGATCATGAATTTTATATTCTACACTTCACGCTTACACCTTAGCATGAACACAACAGGTTTTCTTACACATCACAAAAATTAGATGATTAGTTATAAGAGTGTGTCAATGTTATATATTCATTTAATGCTTAAAATAGTGGTTCCCGGTCAAGAACATGGCGAAGAGCTCTGACAATGGAAGGCATCGGGATAAATGATATGTTAGAGGGCGAAAAAATGAGCAAACGAAATGACAACTCGTTCAGAATTCCATGCCCATATAGTATGATATTACGATATGTTAGGATCGTCGATAGACTCATGCCTTGGCTTTCTGACATTGCTCCTAGTTGCGTCGATGACACATGTAAAACAGCAGACAAACGATCATCATGCCATGGATATTTTCGGTCATATTTGTGGCCTTTTTTCAGGACTCGAGAAATTGATAGGTCTGCCGACCGTGACTGTAATACATCCATTTGTGTTTCTGATGCCTTGTTTACTGGCTTCTTCTAAAAAATTATAATAATCCATTGCTTATTCTCGTTATTAAACAGCATTATTTTTAAATAAAAATCAGTTTCCATTTCTTGTGGGAGAATACGGAAGCCAACGGAGCAGCGGAGGCGAGAGAGCTCAGCCGCAAGGGAGGAGAGGCAGCTGAGGCGCCACGTGTACCCAGCCGCTGCCTCACTCACGAGCTCCACTCGAGCTTCCTCTTCCCCACCCAAACTCGTGATACTGCTGTGTGCGCCACCGGCAACGAGAGCCCCGGCCTAGATGGCTTCCTCCATGTTGGCCTCGCCGGCACCTCGCCCTCCCGCACGCGGCAACCGCCACCCTCGCACGTGCCCAGTAGCTGCCACCGCCGCTGCAGTGCCGTGTCGTGCCGTCTTGGCGCCGCGGCGTGCTGCCGGGTGGTGGCCGCCCCCGCCGGCCCCTCGCTAGCTGGATACGTGTTCGACGCCATTTTGGCGGATTTTTGTTATGAAATATAAAAAAATGGTGTCAATATGTATGTGCAAGCATGAATATGACCAAGAATAATATGTTGATATTCATCAAAGAGGGTCTTCAAGACCACGGAGCAGTGATTATTTATGTCCACACATACTTGACCTAATCAACCTGATTATCTAGCACCCAGTTCGTACATAGGCATGCAAAAGAGTTATGCACGGGTACATCTCACGTACAAATTATGATTAAGATGGAGATCCTATGCGTGCATGTGGCTAGCAACGAGCTAGTTGGCTCTGGACTAGCCATGCAGTCCGATCAGGCCAGGCCACTACGTGCCAGCCGCGACCGTGTGCAGCTCTAGCTGCTGCACCGCACGCACAAGAGATAAGTTTCATCAAAAGAGATAACGAGCTTATCATCTCCATAAGAATAGGACCTGCCGAACAACTCTTCCGCGGCGCCCGTGCAGCTCGTTCATATCCATTTCCGTAGGACCCTCGCCTATAAAAGGCTGTGCAGAGCACACTGGGGAGGAGCGAAGTTGAAGGGGAGACGCGCCCACGGCGGCAGCGTCGACGTGGCGAAACCGATTGAAGAGACGCGCCCGTAGCGGCGGCGTTGGGGAGAACCCGGAGGCAAAAGCGATCAGATCGTACATGATCCCATGAGATCTCAAAGGTAGACGCTTCAGCGAGCCAAGGTGCGAGGTCGTGAACGACGCGCCCTATCAGGAGATGTACGCAGTCCGTGGCAGTGGTGGCGACAGCGGCAGCAACGGCGCGGAACCGTGGAAAACACAGCCGATCGATCACGATGCACTTCTTCTTACTTCATGGTTTATCTATATATACATATATCTCGTTCTTTCCACTCCTAATCTCTCAGGTGACGCGGAGGTGCATGCGTGGTTAGCTGAGAAGACCCACACAAGAAACGGGAGGCGACCCAGGGAGGCGAGGACGCTCCTGCGGCAGCGCGCGCCAGGGACGGCCAAAACACCAGAGGCTGGACGCAGGAGATGCGTGAGCCCTTGGTGGCGGGCGACGGCGCCCTCACAAGCGCGCCCATGTAGAGGAAGCAGCGGCCGCAGCGTGCCGGCGGCCGGAGTCAACGCTGGTCGTGTCCGCAAGGCCGGGAAGTTGCGTCGCCAGCGGGGGCGCACACTTGGCCGCTTTATATGGACTTGTCCAAGCTAGCTCCACGAAAATCATCATCTGGAGACATCTTATGCGGTATATACATATATCTCGTTGTCTCCATCCCTAATCTTTCAGGTAATCGACACGGAGAAAAGCAGCGAGAGGAGACCTCAAGGCCATCGGGAGATTACCCCGGGAGGAACCGAGCCAAGAGGAGACGCGCCTGCGGTGGCTGCGTCGAGGATGTGACGACGCGTCGGCGGCAGCGCGCACGGCCACCCCACATACGCATGGAGGCCAACACACGCCCAGTTGGAGATGCTCCCATGGCGGCGGCGGCGAGGAGATCGCGAGGACGCGCCCATGGCAAAGGCATGCTCGCCAAGCAGCGCATACACCCTGGTCGTCCGGCGGCTGCAGATACACGAAGGAGCCCGCACAACTGGCCCTAGCACTCAAGGCGGCCGCGGGCGCCACCTATGGCGCCTTCTTCGATCGGCGTCTTCATCCATCTACACCACCACAAGGCTGGCGGCGTGTAGCATGACACCAACTCCACCTCGGCGATGACATCGGAGAGGCCACCGGCGTCCAGCCCGTCGCCATCTATACCACTACAACGATGTCAAAGCCGCTGACCTATAGCCCGGCGCCATCTACACCATATGCCAGCATCGGGCCTGTCGCCATCTACACCACCGCGACAACGTCCAAGCTGCCGGCCTACAGCCCGGCGCCATCTCCATCCTGCCATCATCAACCTGCACCATAGTTGAGAGCGGCAACACCTCACGCCCAAGAGCTGGACAGATGATATTCACGTACACAGGAAGAAGAAGCTCCGATGCCATCTCCATGGAGTCAACAAGACACTCGGTGGCAGCGACGTAGTACACGCTACAACAAAACTCAAGATGGCAGCGACCAGGCGCGCGCCCATGAAGATTGCAGACGACGCACCGAGACTAAGCATGCCGGCGTCGACGATGGACTTGCGTGCATACGTACTAGAGACGGAGCAACACATGCATCTTTCAGGAGAACCCGTGTAGCCACGAGGAGGAGGCGGACATCTAAGACCGCGCCATCATCTACCTCAACAAGGGAAGATCAAAATCACGGCATCCATCTTCTTCAATAGCATGCCTACTCACACCATCTTCTCTTTACCTCTTTCTCTCTTTTTATCCCTGTCATTTCAGCCGATCCAGAGTTGAGCGACTGATAGGACTCATTATGGAGATGATGGCCGGATGATTAGAGCTCGCCCGGTGCCACCAAAGAAGACGGAGGAGGAGTTACCCATCGTCCTGGCATCTTTATCAACCTCGCCAATGTCATCATCACTGACATCAGGCTCGACGGTCATTCAACTGCATCAACTCTTCATCCGATGAGGACGATGTTTGCATCAACGCGCCGTTGTACGCCTACATCGACTTCATGCGTGCCGTCATACGCCTACATCGACTTCATACCCGGGGTCGACGCCGTTTACCGTGCCACGACATCGCAATCTTCATCAACTCTTTGTTTGGCGAGGATGTCCTCTACCTCGGCGCCACCGAACTTCGACATGATGATATTGCCATCTTCTTTGACTTACTTCCTGGCGAGGATGCCGACTGTATCGGCATGCTACCATCCTTCTACACCAACCGTCTGCACTAAGTGGAGGTCGTCATCGTAACTGCGACGTCCCGAGCTCTACATCGACAAGCTCGTCATCTTCAAGCGAGGCCGCATGCCAGGCAGCGACACTCAAGTCTACTCCAACTTCTACATCAACTCTTCATCCGACGAAGCGAAGCTACTTCACCGACATGTCTTCTTCCGATGAAGCTACCCATATCTTGCTGGGCACCGACGAGGCGAAGGCAAGCCACCATGTCCGACACCAACGAGGCGGACACAACCAGGCCGGGCACCGACGAGGCGAAGGCCACCCATCTGTCTGAGCTGACGAAGCCAGACATCTTCATCATTGGACATCGACAAGCCGGAGGGATATTGCAAGCATTGTCGGAGCGAGGGATGTACCGCTCCATCCTTCTATCATCATCTCCATCATCTACACCGACCACTTGGAGAAGATGAGACTTGAAGACGACGACCATTACAGCAGCTTAATCGGAGGTGGTCCGCGACTTCGACTCGCGGACGTAATTAATCGGGAGCCTTCCGAGGCCCCGTGAACCAGAACTTCACAATCGCCCAAGTCATATCGGCCGCGCTAGCAGGCCATGGAGCGCTTATGTAAAGAGATCATGTAATTCGTTTCTCCTATTAGAGATTAATAACGTACAAGTTTGTCTATGTTTTTTTTGTGTACTTAATACACTGGCACGCTCGCATATTTATTTCTTCTGGCGCATAGAGAGATAATAACACAACAATCACCGTTGTTTTTATTATTTTTCATGTCAAACAGTACGTATAAATTATTACCTGACCACTCGCACCGGCTCTTCACCGTTCAAACCGTGTAGGAGCGCGTCAAGCAAGCACTTGAACTGTCGACGTCGTCTTTACGTTTTGTTCAGGGTGGCAGAGAGACCGGAGGCGGACGTGGTGATCGGGAGCGGGCTCGGGGGGATCTGCTGCGCGGGCCTCTTCCTCCTGGCGAGGTACAACCAGGACGGGGTGGTGCTGTAGAGCCACGACACCCCCCACCTCTCCTCCGCGCGGCACCGCCACCACCACTTGCCACCCTCGTGCATGCCCAGTAGCTATTGTAGCCTCTCCGATATAGCGCCAACTCCACACAGTCGAGAGCTACCGAGTTGTATCGCCCAATCACTCTCTTTACCGTTCAAACAGTATGCGTGCATCCCAGGAAATGCTGATTATTCGGGCCTCTAGAAAAAGTCTTTTCTTACATTTGGTTTATTACTACAATAATAATGTATCTTCTTTAGACATGCATAAGTTACTCCGTCCTTCTCAAAATAAGTGGCCCAACACTTTGTTCTAAAGTCAGTACAAAGTTAAGACATTTATTTTGAGGCGGAGAAAGTAATTGATGTGTGAAATGAATAAATTTCGTATTCTCGACCTACACAATAAATAGTACTCCTGGACTCCTTTGTGCTGCTTACGATACGGTACATGGTGTACATTACTTCTTCACCCACTTTCCCATCCATAGCATCATTCACTCGCCTATAAATCGTTCGCTTAAGGCTTAATAGCTTGTGAATTTCATAGTCTACACCCCAGCCGCACATCTTAGCATGAATTTTAACAAGTTTGCTTGTACATAAAAATAGACAATTAGTTACAAGAGCATGCCAGTGCTATAGTAATCTAATGCTTAATAGTGGTTCCTGGTCAAGAGCATTGTGAAAAGGTTTGAGAATGAAAGGCATTGAGATAAATGATACATGTGAGGATGAGAGAGTGGACTGAAGAAATTTCGACTCAGACAGTAATGTCTTTCAGTCCGAGATATGATTTTATGATAGATTAGGAGCATCGACAGGCTCATGCCTTGGCTTCCCGGCTATGCTCCTTGTGCCTGTCATGGCGGCTGTACGTCAACAAACAGATGCTCTTGTTCCAGAGGATATTCTCGGCCATATTTCTGGCCTTTTTCTAGGTTTCTAGAAGTTCATAGGTCCACCGATCACGACTTTGGTCCTTCTCTATGTCTTGTGTCTTCTTGTTCAGTAGATTCTTGTAAAAATACAACAAATCATTTCTATTTATTTTGCCTTCTCGTTAAACCACTTTATTTTTACAAATAAAATCATTTTCATTTCTCAGGGTAGATTACGTAGTAAGTTAAAGACTTTAAGCAAGCCAACTACTCTAGTAGTAGCAGAAGAAAGTGATGTGGGCGAGATCGCTCAACTACGAGGGCAGAAAGGCTAGCGAGGCGACACTTGTCCCCAGCCACTGCCTCAATCAGGTGCTTCACTTGTGCTCCCTCTTCCCACCCAAACTCGTGACCTTGCTTTGTGCACCACCTCCGCTCCAGCGGCGACGAGACCGTCGGCCCAGATGTCTTCCTCCACATTTTCCTCTCCTCCGCCGCGCGTCAACTGCCACCCTCGCACGTGCCCAGCAGCAGCAGTCATCGCCGCTCCAGTGTCGTGCCGTGTCGACGTCTGACGAAGGCATGTACCTAGGGTAGGGTAATGGGCCTGACCTAAACGCCCTCCCCAAGGTCACTACCCTAAGATTAGCGGCATTCAAGGCACATCAATTTTCACCGACTGGAATCACCTCAGAGTACAACCCACTCGACCAATAATTCCACTCGGATAACCCAATACCATTCGACCAGTATATCGTCACTCGACTGAACAAGAAACCACTCGGAGTACAGAAGATCTAAAGTCACTCAGGATGGCAACGGTCAGGCGTTCACTTCGTAGTGTTAATGATCATTTATATGTCCTTATTACTGACGTTACTAGTAACGCCTCACCTTAATCTACATTGAACCCTGTGTAACGTGGGACGGCTGGGGTCCTGGCGCATTCTATATAAGCCACCCCACTCCTCTGGCACAAGGGTTCGCATCCCCGGTAACTTCACGCATAATCCAGTCAACCGCCTCAGGGCATTGAGACGTAGGGTTGTTACTTCTTCCAAGAAGGGCCTGAGCTCGTAAATCTTGCGTGCACAACCTCATCGTAGCTAGGATCTTGCCTCCTCCTATGTATCCCCCTTTCTACTGTCAGACTTAGAACCACGACAGTTGGCGCCCACCGTGGGGCAGGTGTCTTAGCGACTTTCGGTGAGGTTGCGATTTTTCCGATTCCCATCATCATGGTTTTGGGCAGACGTTTGGCTGAGGGCCGCGAGATCCGTCTCGACGCGCTCGTTTTCATCGCCGACGACTCTGCTTGGCTTCAAGAAGCTCCCCTCGACGTTGAGGCGCTCCCCGTCCACGGAGGGACCCACTTTCAGATATGCGCCCGCGGCGTCCTTCTGCGGCAGCCGTTGACCCAGTATCGGTCGGCTCCCGCAACGTCTTCACTCTTCGTAGCTCGACGCCGCAAGCGATCCGGTCGATCGCGGCTTCAGCGGTGGATCAAGCATGCGGTGGCTCGCCGGTCGGCCACCCCTCAAGTCACGGCAATTGAGCCCGATGAATCTCTCTACGGGTTGTTCGACCTGTTGACTGGCTCTGTTGAGACCCTGTCTGAATGTGACAGCAGCGACCCTGCGGCAGAAGTCCTGATGGTCGACACGCCATGCAGCCCGCCTGGTTTCCGCCACAGCGACGGCGGCGATGGCGGCGGTGATCCGTCGCATGTTCACGAAGAATATCGTCCTCAAGCCCTCACTTTGCAGTAGCGAGAGGAGCTGCATCATCGCAATACGGAGGCACTCCACACTCCCATCGTTGGGGAAATCTCTGAGGCTCGGGCCTTGGAGACTGCACGCCTGGCCACGTTGGCTGAGCGCGCACGACTGGAGAATCTCCAACGTTCACTCGACGATCGCGCTCGACGACTGGTTCCTGAATCCAGTCGACGACAGCGGCAATTGTTTCCCCCCGAACATCAGGTATACCGTACCCCAATTCAGAATCTTACCGCTGCAGCCCGCATAGCAGAGTCAATCATGCCGTCCCAATCAGAGGCTGGAAGAGGTTTGATGCAGATTCGAGCGCTGCTCCGTGCAGCGGGAGGGCAGAACACAGCAGTTTTTCAGTCATGCAACAAGATCCATAGCAGATATGTGGTTGCGGACACTGTCCAGTCGGCCCATAGCCCAAGATCGCCTCCGCGGCGTGAGGGCCGGGGACACCGTCAAGAGTAGTACATGGGTTGGAACCATGAGCAATATGATTATCGGTTCGGCCATGAGGACCGCCGTCGAGTGTCCACGGCCCCTCTGAGGGGCGGATCGTATGCACCCCGGCGACCCGATGACAGACGTCCGTATGGTGACGAGCGAAGACATCCAGTCAACCCTAGAGAACTTGGATTTGATGCAAGGTCAATTTTGGTACAAGGTTTGGTCGACCGGAATAGAGCGCACAGAGAAGGACAAGACAGAGGGCGACCAACGAGCAGTCGAGTGCATGTATCAGGACCTGAGTGTTTCAGCAGCGCCATCAGAGACGCAGAAATCCCTCCCAACTTCAGGTTGGCGACTGGGGTAAGTAAGTTTACCGGTGAATCCAAATTATTTTCATTTCTCGGGGTAGATTACGCAATAAGTTGAAGGCTTGAAGCAAGCCAACTACTCCAGTAGTAGCAGAAGAAGGTGAGGTGAGGCGAGAGAGTTCAGCCGCGAGGGAAGAGAGGCTTGAAAGGCAACACGTGTCCCCAGCTGCTGCCCCGGTCAGATGCTCCACTCGTGCTCCCTCTTCTCTATCTCTACTATACTTATAAAAGAGCAAACATTATCTTCTATAAACGCACCCCGTAAAACAAACACAGACCCATTACCGCCACATGATTAGCCCACTAAACTTAATCTAACGGCTAGCCTTAATCTAACTCATTTTCTGTGTGCATTTAGCAATTTACATTGACTGACCGTACTCCATCACAGATGAAACTGCACGCCCGGTCAATAAGAAAAATATAATCATCGGCACATTCTATTAGGAAACAGATCACGGGCGCGTCTTAATATATAGGAAACTAATCAGAGGTGCATCCATCCTATTAGGAAACTAAATCACGGGCATATTATAGTTGTCGCTGCCATCGTCTTCTGCCTATAGCCAAGGCGCTCTTGCGTCCGAGTGCGAGGACTACATCCACGTCCAGAGCATGCTCTCCGGCAGCCATCGGCATCCGTGTCGGCTTCAGCTCCCTCTACATCAACCCACGCCGACAACCGGGCCGGTCTCAGACTTGGCGCAGGAGGTGCCGTCGTCCGGCTGGGCCATCGAGGACCTATTGCAGTTCTCCCTACGTGCACCGTCGAGGGCATCAAAGGTTTATCACAAATCAATCAGGTGAACATTCAATTTAATTTTTTGGGTATTCTCGGCTTTGCACGACTAATACTATACCTTTGGCACTTGGTGGTGGGTCAGATTTTTTTTATCTGCAATTTTATGTATCAACCAATCCTCCTCTCATGCGTACTAGAAACATTTTTTGGGAGAGGAAGGAATTGCTATTCCGGCGTTTAATTAATCATTTGATAATTCCAAATACATGTGATCTGAAGCATGAAAATCATTCCCATATATAGACTAAGGAGGAAATGAGACTGATTGTAAGAGTGTATTTGTTTAGACCTACATAGTTACAATGAGGTTCATATTTAGACCAAGATGGATTTACAATCTGACTACATGCATAAGTTTGTCTGCCCTCATAAAGTGTATGTTCAGTCGGTGCACGTGCATTACAGATTAAATAAGAATCTTGGGGCTTCAAGCAATCTAGAACTCTAAGTTTGGGATTATCTTAGGTTGCCAATGGTTGTACTGCAAATGCATAATTTGATATAACACGTACATAAGATCTGTGTAGCAGTCTTGGCTTACAACTTAGGATTAGAGGGATACTGAAGAATTGAAGATGCAGGTCTCTGTTTCCCAAGATTATTTCTACCACCAGATGCATTAAACTGGACCGTATCAAGAGGTAACACCATCACCTTGATTAGAATTGCCTTATTTTGGTCTGATTTTAATTTGGAGGTATACTTAGTTTTTCTTTTGTATTATGTAAGATAATAACGACGCATGCAGGAGTGGTTGAATAATCTACGGTACTTTTCTTATTTCAGGTTTCGTCATGTTTTTGTAATTTAGAAGCTGACATGCCTGAAAGCTTGATAAGGTAAGCTTGACAAATACATTACAATACTTTTTCTTCCGTCTTTATTTTTCTTCATATCTCATTTCAGTTTCTGTAACTACAGATTGTCTTATAGCATTGTTAGTCTGGTTGCCGAGGCGTAAACATATACGAAACCGGATATCATGATGATTATTGGATATTTTTTAGCCCTTCTACATTTCAGTTAGTTCTTGTAAAGCATCTTCTATTCTGCACATATAGAAGTCAGTGTACTCACATATCATTTTGTATTTCCTATTACCCATTATATAGGTAGCTATATAATTTTGTCAGTACACATAACGAAAAAAATATACTATATAATTTTGATCTGAATTAGTACTGAAATATATTTTGCTATGTAGATATTTGGTAATTTTGGCAGTACACATAACTGAAAAGTATATATATTATCTTCCATTTGATTTTTTTGCAATATTTATGTTTATTTTCTACTATGTGAATCTCATCTGGTTGATGTTTGAGACATGCAGTAAATTTACTAATCCCCACCCAAACACGTAACCTTGCCCTCCACGCCACCTCCGCTCCAGCGGCGACTAGAGCGTCGTCCCAGATGGCTTGCTTTGCCATTGGCCTCCCCTCCGCCGCGCGTCAACTGCCACCCTCGCGTGTGCCTAGCAGCAGCAGCAGCAGCATCCATCGCCGCTCCGGTGCTGCACCATGTCAACGTCGCCGCTCGGCAGCTGACGGGTGGTGGATGCCCCCATATGAGGCACTCGGGTACGTATTAATGTTTACGCACCGACCACTCGCACCAACATCGTAAGCAGTGGTGTGCCGCATATGTGTAGTCGAAGAAGTAACGTACATGGTGCACTACTCGGGTACGTATTACTGTGATGTGTACTCCCTTCGTTCAGAAATACTTGTCGGTGAAATGGATGTATCTAGATGTATTTTAGTTTAGATATATCCATTTTTATCAATTTCTTCGACAAGTATTTCCGGACGGAGGAAATACATATTATTATAACCTACACGATAGGTAGTGTCCGACTGATCTCTGACCAAATGATACATGGCGTACATTATTTCTTCACCCACTTTCCCACCCATATTAACATCCAATCGCCTATATAAATCCTCCACTTGTTTGATCGTGAATTTCATATTCTACACTCCACGCTTACATCTGAGCATGAATACAATAGGTTTTCTTACACATCACAAAATATAGATGATTGGTTACAAGAGTGTGTCAATGTTCTATATCCATTAGTGCTTAAAATAGCGGTTCCCGGTCAAGAACTTGGCGAAGAGCTGTGAGAATGAAAGGGATCAGGATAAATGATATGTTGGAGGGCAAAAAAAGTGGGCCAAAGAAATGACAACTCGTCCAGAAGTTCCCGCGCATCATGAATGATAGTATAATGATACAGTTTGTCTAATTCACATCTAAATGTTTTTTAAGGATGTCTCATCTAAGCTCCCACAAGTATATAATGCAGCAACAAAAATTAAAAAAAAAAGACCACAAATAGAGTGGACATCAACTTAGATGTGACATAACTATGTCACATCTAGATGTGTCCTAAGCAGACCATAATGATATGTTAGGAACATCGACGGACTCATGCCTTGGCTTCCCGATAGTGCTCCTAGTTGCCTTCATGACGCTTGTACACCACCACACAAACAATCGTCGTGCGGTGGATATTTCTGCTCGTACTTGTGGCCTTTTTCTAGGCTTCGAGAACTTTATAAGTCCGTCGGCCGTGACTTCTTTTGATTAAAATAGGCTATGAAGATCAATTTAATGTAATTTTTTTTTGCGGTGTGTTTATCGAGATCTAATTAATTATGAATATATGATCATCTTATCTATGAATGTTATTGAGTCTTCTGTAAACTCTTCTATGCACGATTAAGATAGCTTTGTATTTCTCCCCGATCTATTGATTTTGTTTGGTCAACTAGATTGATTTTTCTTGTCATGGGAGATGTGCATTGTAATGGGTTCAATCTTGTTGTGCTCATTCCCAGTGACTGAAGGGGACATGATACATATTTGTATTGTTGTCATTAAGGATAAAAAGGTGGGGTTTGTTCATATTGATTGGATATATCCCTTTACATCTTGTCATCTTGCTTAAGGCGTTATTCCGTTCTTGTTAACATAATACACTAGATGCATGTTGGATAGCGGTCGATGTGTGGAGTAATAGTAGTAGATGCAGACAGAAGTCGGTCTACTTGTCACGGACGTGATGTCTATATTCATGGCCATTGCCTTGGATATCGTCATAACTTTGCGCTTTTCTATCAATTACTCAACAATAATTTGTTTACCAACCGTATGCATTCTTTCAAGAAAGAAGCCTCTACTGAAAACTATGGCCCCCGAGTCTATCTTTTATCATATTATTTTCAAATCTACAAAACCAAAAACTCAAAAATACATTACTGTAATTTATTTACCTTTTATTTATTTTGTACTTTTATTTATCTTCTATACCTATATCTATCAGATCTCCTCCTTGCATGTTACCGTGTAGGAGCAACCATGGGTGACTTGTGTGTTTCGTCTACTGGGTTGATACCTTGGTTCTCAACTGAGAAATATACTTATCTTACTTTGTTGTATCACCCTTTTTTCTTTAAAGGGAAAATCAACGCAAGTTCAAGAAGTAGCACCCGCTGCTGGAGATGGTGACCGGGCGTCTGTGGCGTGGTTTATGTGTGCGGCGACTCTGTTGTGGCGGACACACTGCCGACAAGCCCGTATTGGCCACGGCCATGGCAGTAGCGCCCATAGTGGGCGGCTGGTTGTGGTTGTTGCTGAACCCTAGCAGTAAAAGGCCCTGTTGCGTGGCTTTGGTGACAAGGTCCTGATTACCCGCCATGGCGGCCTCCTATTGGGTGGTGACAGTGAGGGCGGCCGCGTTGGCGGTGTCCTCCCTATTGACCTGCACCTGCTTCCTCCGGCCAACCCTCGTGGTCGAGTGCATGGTCCGCTGCGCCGGCGTCTACTCTTTCTTGGGCTTGGTCGCCTTTTTGCGGACGGCGCGAGCCTTGTCGACGGTGGTGGCGGGGGCGGCGGGGCTTGGCGTCTCGGCCATGGTGACTGGCGGGGGCGGCGGGGCTTGGCGTCTCGGCCATGGTGACTGGCGGGGGTGGGTGATCGAGCTGGAGGGTTTGGGGGGAGGGGGGATTGACTGGATGTGCCACTGTATGGCGGGACAGGGTGAGGACAAGGACGGGAGCCGTGTGCGTCCGCGCCGTGTCTACACCCACGCAAACGCGGCCAAATTTGAGCCTGAATTGAGTTGTCCGTTTGCGTGCGTGTTGGGCCATAATTTGTGTCCGTCTCAACCCAAACTTACACACATGGACAGAATGCGCAGGCGCACTGGAGTTGCTCTTACCCGACTCATTTGTGCTGCTTACGATACTGTACATGGTGTACGTTACTTCTTCGACTACTTTCCCATCCATAGCAACATCCACTCGTCTATACCCTCGCAAAAAAAAAAAACATCCACTCGTCTATAAATCGTTCGCTTGTTAACTCGTGAATTTCATGGTCTACACCCCAGCCTCATATCTAAGTATGAATATAACAAGTTTGCTTGTACATAAAGGAAAACGATAGTTACAAGAGCCTGCCAGTGCTTTCCTTTATAGTAATCTAATGCTAAAGTTTGAGAGTGAAAGGCGTCAGGATAAATGATACATGTGAGGATGAGAGAGTAGGTCGAAGAAATGATGACTCGGCCAGCAATATGTGTCTGCCCTGTATAAGAGCATCTCCGACCGTTGGCCTTACAGGAGACGCCTAAAATCGCCGTCTGGGAGTGAGCCGGCGCAAAAAATGGGCCTAAGGCGAGTTGGTTCTCAGCCGCCTGCCCCAGGGTCGCCCCAGGCGCATTCAAAAGATAAAAGTATATAGCAAACTTCGGTAAAGTTCGGCGAAGTTTGGCCAAACACGACAAAATTCGGTCAACTTGAACATACATTTCAACAAAGTTCACGGATTTTTATTACATAGCAAATAGATAAACTAATCTAACAAAGAAACTGGCTGAACGCCGAGTAGTCGCCGTCGTCGCCGCCATCCTCACCGACGTCGTCATCGTCGGCCTTCTCCTCCTTGACGTGGACGCCCCTGCTGGACCCGGCGTCGCCATGGCGGACTGGTGGCGGCGGCGGCGCGTCCTCATTGTCGTTGTCGTCGATGACGACGACTCCTCCTTCGTCGTGGCCCCGGCGGCGCTCCGGGAAGCGCCGCATCTTCAGAGAGTCCTGGCGCGCCCATTCAAGGGACGCGTCGTCGTCGAGCTCGACCTCACCATGCTCCGTCTTCACGGCGGCGAGACCCGGCTCCGCCTTCACCGGCGCGAGCCCCGGCGCCGTCTTTGGCTTGCCGAAGCGCGGAGGAGGAGCTGACGAGGAGGTGCGCCGGCCGCCCTCGTTGATGACGATCCCGATGCTGCGAGTGCGCCGGCCGAGCGGCGTCTCCGCCGCGGGCTCGGCCTTGACGCCGAGCAGCGCCAGAGTGCCGGAGGAGTGCGAGGAAGAGCGCGAGGATGAGGAAGAAGAGGAGGAGCCGAACCTCCTTGGCGCCCATGACCCGTCACGTCGGTGGTGCGCCAGGGCGGCCGCCCTCGCCGGGGGGTACGCCGACGGCGGGTCGTTGCCGCCCTCGAGGTGCGTCAGCACGCCCTCGAGTGTGCGGCCGGGGACGCCCCATCACAGGTGGTGCCCCTCGCTGTTCTTTAGGCCCCCGACCATCGCCGCGCCGTTGGTGGACACCATACGCTGCTGCCGACGGCGCTCGAAGTACGCCGCCTAAGCCGCGTGGTTGTTGGCAGCGTACTGGGGAAGGGAGAGCTGGGCGTCGGTGAGGGAGGCGCACACGACGTCGACCTCGTCGGCGAAGTAGGAGGGTTTGGCCACGGCGTCGGACAACGGGGGAATGGGCACTCCCCCGTTGCTGAGCCTCCAGCCCATCGGCCCGGCGCGCATGTCCGGCGGCGCCGAGATGTTCGCCTGGAACAGGAGCCAGGACTCCTGTTCGCGGAGCGTGCGGCGGCCGAAGCCGTTGGCCGCCGCCTCGTCTCCGGGGAAACGCTCGGCCATCGGGAGAGGGGGAGGTACATGGAGGGCTGGGCGGCGGCTCTACGGGAGAGGGAGAACGAGAGGGAGGGCTCAGCGGCGGTGCTCGGGAGAGGTAGAGCTCGGCCGCGAGGGCGGGGCTGGTGTGGCCACAGGCGAGCGAGGCCACCGGCTTATATAGCCGTGTGAGGGAGGGGAGGCGTCGGTGCGCCGTCCCGTGACGCGCCGCCGGTGAGGAATCAATGCCAAGGCTTACCGGCGGCAGCCTTGCCATTGATTCCCCACGGGAACCGAGGCGTTGGGGAAGACGAGGCGCGGTGTCGCTGATGCGGCTGGCCCGCGGCTTTTTCGCGCCAAAACCGCTCGCCCCGGCGCCCCCGGGCGCCCCCAGCACGCCGGGTTCGGCCTGAGTCCATCGGCGCTGATTTCGGCCCAGGCCGGCGAAAATCGGGCTCCTGGAGGCGCGATTGGGCCGTTTTTTCGGTGCCGGCGCGAAAAAATTGTCTGAGGAGGCCTTCCTGAGGCACGGCTGGAGATGCTCTAATGTAACAATAGATTAGGAACATCTACGGTCTTATGCCTTGGCTTTCCGGCTATGCTCTTGTTCCTTTGATGGCACTTGTACTTCCTCCTTTTTTTAGTCTGCATATAAGATTTGGTCAAAGTCAAACTTTATCAACTTTGACTAAGTTTATAGAAAAAATTATCAAGATTCACAATATGAAATCAATATTGTTAGATGCATCATGAAAGAGAAAATTCCTTATTTGACACTGTCTTAAAATCCGGTTCCTTATTTGATATTAGAAAAGTTTTTCTTCCCTATTTAACACTAGTGCTAAATTTTATTCCCTATACGACACTTCCGTCCATTTTAAACCTAAATGACACTTGAAAAGACGATTTCCCCCTCATGCGGTATGTGTGTACGCGCGTGTGTGCTGTTGCGTGTGTGGGTGCACGCGCACATGTGTGCTGCTGCTGCATGTGTGCTGCTGCGTGTGTGTTTGCTACTGCGTGTGTACGTGTGTGTGTGCTGTTGCGTGCCTATGTGCTGCCTGTGTGTGTGTTGCGTGCGTGTGTGTTGCTGCGAGTGTGCGCGCGTGCATGTGTGTTGCTGCGTGTGTGCGTGCGTGTGTGTGTGCATGTGCGCGTGCGTGTTGTTGCGTGCATGTGTGTTGGTGCATGTGTATGTGTTGTTGCGTGTGTGCTCCTGCCCTAGCATTGATGTTGCGTGTGTGCGCTATTGCCCCCACACACATACCACATGAGGGGTAAAAGAATCTTTTCAGGTGTCATTTAGACTCAAAATGGACGGAAATGTCATGTAGGGAATAAAATTTAGAACTTGTGTCAAATAAGGAAGAAAAAAATTTCTAGTATCAAATAAGGAAGCAGATTTTAAGATCATATCAAATAAGGAATTTTCTCATCATGAAATTAATTTTCATACCATATAGCTTTAGTATTATAGATGTTTATATTTTTTCCAACAAAGTTTGACTTTGACTAAGTCTTATATGCATAGTAAAAAAACGGAGGGAGTACATCAACAAACAGATCCTTGTCTTGCAGACGATATTTTCAGTCATATTTCTAGCCTCTTTCTAGGTTTCTAGAAGTTCATAGGTCCACCGACCGCGACTTCGGTCCTCTTATGTGTTTTGTGTCTTCTTGTTCAGTAGACTCTTGTAAAAATACAATAATTCATTTTCATTTGTTTTGCCTTCTCATTTAGCCGCTTCTTAGGGTAGATTAGGCCAACTTCACCGTGCGACCTCATTTTGTCCGGCCCTGTCCGTTTGGGGTAAAACGAACAAATGAGGCGGCCCAGCGTGCGACGGCCCGGACCCATCTTATCCGTTTTGTGCCCGGGCCGACCCATTTCGAGCGCAAACTTGCGCCGGGTTTGGGTCGCGACGGACAGCGAACGAACGCTTCGAACGTCCGCGTCGGGGCCGCGTGGCAGGCGGCCACCTACCTCCCACCCGCCAACATAAATGCGCACAGGCGGGTGGCCCCACCTGTCATCCGCACTGCGAAGGGTTGCCGTCCTTCTTAAATGGGAAGCCGTGGACCGGTCGTCGTCCACAGTTCCCACTCCAGCCCCTCTCTGCCCCCTCGAAACCCTAGCCGCTCCCCATCGTCGACCTCGTCGGCCGGCCGCAGCCATGGGCTTTTGGAAGCACGACCGCAAGGGGAAGCACGACCGCGAGGTCGGTCCTCCTCGGGACGCGGCCACGGCTCCGTCAATAAGGAGGAGCCCGCATCACCACCACGCTCCTCCATTCGAGCCCCCACGCCTGCCCCCTTCACTATCAGGCATGGGGCTGCCGGCGAGCGCGACCGGCGGTACCTGGGCGTCGATGTGTGCTGGCGGTACTGGGAGACGAGGACGCCGGTCCCGTGGAGCGACGTGCACCTCCCCACCAACTGGCACCTCTCTGTGGACCGGGTCCCCATCCCGCCGGTGCCAGCGAGCGGCCGTGCCAGGCGCGATGAGATCGAGCGCCGCCGCCGCCTCCTCCCCGACGACCTATTCGACGACGAGAGGTACGCCCCCCACTCCGTCCTGTGGGACACTTGGCTCCAGGACGAGCACGACGTGCGAGGCGCGTCGTACTTCGCCGGCACGGTGTCAGGGCCGCGGCGGCCACGTCGGGAGGTGCGCGGCCTGACGCCCACGCCGTCGCCTTCCCCATCGCCACCTCCACCTCCTCACATGACAGCGGAGGAGGAGGCCCGGATCATGGCGCATGTCATGGACGACTCCATGTACACGCACGATGAGCGCCAATGGCCGGGCCTTGAGAAGACGATGGTCCTCTTGCCGGCGATGTCGCCATCCCCGAGCTGTAGATGGTGCCGAAGGAGGAGGTGACGGAGGAGCCGCCGGTGGCCTGCTACCTCTTGAGCACTGCGTTGGATTTCTCCGAAGAGGAGAGGATGATGCAGCAAAGTAGCGTAAGTATTTCCCTCACTTTTTGAGAACCAATGTATCAATCCATTAGGAGGCTACGCGCGAGTCCCTCATACCTACACACAAACAATAGCTCAACGCAACCAACGCACTTAGGGGTTATCAATCCCTTCACGGTCACTTACGAAAGTGAGATCTGATAGAGATGATAAATAATATTTTGGGTATTTTTGGTATATAGATGCAAAGTAAAAAAGTAAAAGCAAAGCAATAATAAAGTGATAGAGATTGATATGATGAGAAAGAAACCTGGGGGCCATAGGTTTCACTAGTGGCTTCTCTTAAGAGCATAAGTATTCTATAGTGGGTGAACAAATTACTGTTGAGCAATTGACAAAGTTGAGCATAGTTATGAGAATATCTAGGTATGATCATGTATATAGGCATCTCGTCCGAGACAAGTAGACCGACTCCTGCCTGCATCTACTACTATTACTCCACTCATCGACCGCTATCCAGCATGCATCTAGAGTATTAAGTTAAAAACAGAGTAACACCTTAAGCAAGATGACATGACGTAGAGGAATAGTTTCATGCAATATGATAAAAAAAACTCCATCTTGTTATCCTCGATGGCAACAATACAATACGTGCCTTGCTGCCCCTTCTGTCACTGGGAAAGGACACCGCAAGATCGAACCCAAAGCTAATTAAGCACTTCTCCCATGGCAAAAAAAACCAATCTAGTAGGCCAAACAAAACTGATAATTCAAAGAGACTTGCAAAGATAACCAATTATACATAAAATAATTCAGAGAAGATTCAAATATTATTCATAGATAGACTTGATCATAAACCCACAATTCACCGGTCTCAACAAACACACCGCAAAAAGAAGATTACATCGAATAGATCTCCACAAGAGAGGGGGAGAACATTGTATTGAGATCCAAAAAGAGAGAAGAAGCCATCTAGCTACTAACTATGGACCCGTAGGTCTGAAGTAAACTACTCACACTTCATCGGAGGGGCTTGGATGATGATGTAGAAGCTCTCCGTGATCGATGCCCCCTCCGGCGGAGCTCCGGAACAGGCCCCAAAATGGGATCTCGTGGATACAGAAAGTTGTGGCGGTGGAATTAGGTTTTTGGCTCCGTCCCTGATCGTTTGGGGGTACGTAAGTATATATAGGAGGAAAGAATACGTCAGTGGAGCTTCGAGGGGCCCACGAGGCAGGGGGCGCGCCTTAGGGGAGGGGGCACCCTCCACCCTCGTGACCGCCTCGTGGTTTTCTTGACGGAGGGTCCAAGTCTCCTGGATCTTATCTGATGAGAAAATCACGTTTCCGAAGGTTTCATTCCGTTTGGACTCCGTTTGATATTCTGTTTCGCCGAAACACTGAAATAGGCAAAAAAAAATAGCAATTCTGGGCTGGGCCTCCGGTTAATAGGTTAGTCCCAAAAATAATATAAAAGTGGAAAATAAAGCCCAATATAGTCCAAAACAGTACATAATATAGCATGAAGCAATCAAAAATTATAGATACATTGGAGACGTATCATGGCCGCCTTCCACCCGGGCCTGGTGGGCCAGGGGTGGACCTGGTCGTGCACGGCGGAGCAGATGGCGGCCGCCGTGGGGGGCAACTGGTGCCCCACGCCGCCGCGGTCGCCGGAGCGCGACGCCTCCCCTTGGGAGGAGGTGGTGCCGGCACCGGCCACCTTCCAGCTCACCGCCCCCGTGCATCGCGGACCGCCGGCCCATCTCTGGACGCTGCCGGACTACGTCGACCTCTGCAGCGACGACGACGACACCGGCGACCACTGAAGACGGCGACGGCGACGGCCAGGGCATGGACGGGCGCGGTAGCAGCGTGCAGACGGCTTTTTTATTTTGTTTTTATGTTAATTATGACACTGGACCGTTTAAGTGTGGCGTGAAACTGGGCCATTTTGTGGCCGTGACCTTTATATATGTTTTAATTTTTTTAAGTGTGTTTATTTACTTTTTAGGCATTTTATTTAAGTTTTTTGTTTTTTTAATCACGTCCTCCCCGGACATGATTTGGGGTGCGGCCGCGCGCTGGGCGCATCCACGACCCAACGGACAAACGCGGACATGGGCGACTGCATCATCACCTCAAAGGGACAAAATCCGGCCAAATCGGACATCCATTTGGGGTCGCACGGTGGAGTTGGCCTTACGCAATTAGGTGAAGCCGGAGATGTTGGCAAGGCGACACGTGTCCCAAGCCAGTCAGGTGCTCCACTCGTGCTCCCTCTTACCAACCCAAACTCGTGGCCTTGCCTGCGCGCGCCACCTCCGCTCTAGCGGCGACGAGACCGTCGGCCCAGATTGCTTCCTCTGCATTGGGCTCCCCTCCATCACACGTCAACTGCCATCCTCGCGGATGCCCAGTAGTAGCAGCCACCGCCGCTCCAATGCCGAGTCGTGTCGATGTCGCTCGCTTGCCAGGCGGTGACCGCCTCCATATGAGGCGAGATAATTACACCTAAAGTCCTTATACTCTCCGACATGTAACATGATGGTCCTCGAACTGGTGGAGTGCTCCATTATGGTCCTCAAATACGAGAATACGCTCCAATATGGTCCTGGCTACATCTCACGCTACTCCCAGCAATACAGTACAAATGTGGACCTCATATGTCAGCACATCAGAGAGAAAAAATGTAGTTTGGATCAAAAGCACGCACATTTATTGGGAAAATTTATCTATCTTCATTCAGGACCACAACACGGACATTTATTGGGTATCTTCACTATACTCCCTCCATCACAGTTTAAAGGGCGTACCTCACATCTCTCTGGGCCCAAGGTTGCTAGCGATTGGCAGGAATAACTGATGCGCTGGAGCTGCGGTAGTTAAGGATATGCGCCTAATTAATCGCCAAACAAACGCATAGTAATCTTCCCGTCCAGTAAAAGAAAGAAACCATCGCATGCATTGATGGAGTAATTTCAGTTCACACCATGCATGCGCACCAGGAAGGCAAGCGGAAGGAGCTAATTCCTCCCAAAACGGTGTATTTAATAGGCTAATTAATGACATGCGCCTTATTTCCTTTTAATTATGAAAAATTCTGGTTTTAGAGATACGCCATTTAAACTGTGGAGGGAGTAGTTTGTAAATACAAAACTATTTAACATAAATTGACAACATGTATTTTGGATAATGTTCAGTGTGGTTATATTTTTATCCAAATCTACGCCTATCTACTGTTTTTTTATTCTTTATTTTCAAGTACATTTTTTTCCTTTTTAACTTTCCCATTTTTAAAAAAGTAAGAAAAACTACAAGAATTATTAATACATAATTTATGTATATTATTTAATAAATTTTCAACTAAAAGGAAAAATAAACACGCAGATGATAAATAAAATAGAAAGGAAACGGATACGTTACACACTGATTTATCTAAAGTTCTATATCATTGTTAGACATGAATCAACGTCCGGTCTGTTGGTTAGCTCGTCTGTTAGGTTGACGTGTGGGCTCTGCATCGAATCTTGGATTGGTGATTCTTTTTCCAAGTTCCTCTTTGTTGTGCTGACATGCAGAATATTTTTTTCATGTTCCTCTTTGATATGTTGACATGCAGGACCCACACGTGTATCGAATGCTGATGTGGCACAGGGCTGGGCAGCAGGTTGTAGTAGGAGACGTAGCCAGGACCGTATTGGAGCATATTCTCGTATTTGAGGACCATAGTGAAGTACTCCGTGAATTTAAGGACCATCATGTTACATGCCGGAGAATATAGGGACTGTAGATGTAATTATCTCCATATGAGGCACTCGGATACATATTATTCTCTTCGTCTCATAATATAAGAACGTTTTTGACACTAATATCAAAAACATTCTTATATTACAGAACAGAGGGAGTAATTTTCATCGACCACTTGCACTAGCTTTTCACCGCTCAAATCATGAAAGAGCACGACAACCGACAAACAATCACTTGGACCATCATGGTCATCGTTGTTTCATCCCCGGTGGCCGAGAGGCCAGAGGCATACATGGTGGTCAATCGGAGTTGGTTTGGAGGGCTCTGCTGCGCGGGCCTCCTTGCGAGTATCTTGAAAGAAAATATTTTCTCAAGAAATTTAGATAAAAAGTATCCTCAGTAACCGAATATTCATTTTTTTAGCCTGGACTCATCTGCACTCGGTGAACAGTATTATAACTATGGTGCGTACATATTATTATAACTGTGATGTGTGAAATAAATCAATTTCAGATCACTGACCTCCACAATAAATTGTTTCCGACTCATCTCCGCTCTCACGATACAAGGGGTACATTATTTCTTCACCCACTTTCCCACCCATATTAACATCCACTTCCCTATATAAACCCTCCACTTGTTTGATTGTGAATTTCATATTCTACATTCAACGCTTAACCTTAGCATGAATACAATATGTTTTCTTACACAACACAAAATTAGATGATTAGCTACAAGAGTGTAACAATGTTATATGTACATTTAATGTTTAAAATAGCGGTTCCGGTCAAGAACATGGTGAAGAGCTCTGAGAATGAAAGGCGTCGGGATAAATGATATGTTGGAGGGTGAGAAAGTGGGCCAAAGAAATGACAACTCGTCCAGAAGTGTCTTCTCATATTGTATGATATTACGATATGTTAGGATCATCGATAGACTCATGCCTTGGCTTCCTTACAGAGCTCCTAGTTGCATTCAAGACGCCAGTACACCATCACACGAACCATCATTATGCCGCGATATTTTCTGTCATGTTTGTGGCCTTTATTTTAGGCTTAACACAGGTCTGCCGAACGTACAGTGACACAGAGCTGATCTGGGTAGCCCTAGTGGTCTTCGTGCGAAGTCACCATTGTACCTTTGATTAGTCCTCTTTGATCTGGCCATCGGCGAGTTCCGGACTTCTCCTTCGAAGGAAACCAATGACTGACGTATATGGCACTTTTTGGACACCTTGTTTGGATTGGGTCCGGTCGTGTGCACCCGCAATATCAGCATAACCAGCTTCAGCGGGGTATCACGAAGCTCTGTTTTTGTTGACACCTTGGGACATGTTTGCATTAAGATTTCCAAAGAATCAACACATGCAGAGAATGCCATGGCATGATTGGAGGGCCTGCAAGCGGCATTGTCTGGGTCTCATAGGTGATGAAGACTTTGCTTCACAGGCAGTTGTTCAGACCTGGCTTGCGGGATATGTTTCCGTCCAGACCGGACACGAGTTCCTGTGAGTCTGGCGGTACGTGACTTGTAGTAGTAGCCTTGGCAAGTGGGGGCGGCAGCATTGGAGGATTTCATTGTTGGTGGTGCTCCTTTGAGTATCAAGTCGTGCTTTTCAAGTTGAAAACCCAAGGTCTGGCCTTTATTGATTGTGTCTGGCAGTGGCCTTGTTGAAGGCATTGTTTCCAGGGTGAAAACCATTTTTGATTGGGCAACGGCAACACTTATGCATTGTTTCCTTTGTGGAGGCATTGTTTTTGAAGAACCTTCTTTGTAGTCCGGGTGCTGTCTTTGGTGGTGGTTAGAGTGCTAGTACTTCGGGTGATTGATCATCATGACAGAGTCATTTTTTCTCTTTTTCTTTTCTTATTTTGTTTTTTTGGCTGTGTGCATCCTGGATGCTTTTAAGCATCTTGTTGGTACAGAGTATGGGTGTACTTGGTATCTACTTGATATTAATATATTTCGCTTTTCAAAAAAGGTCCGCCGAACATGACTTCATTCTCTGTTTCTTTTCTTTAACATCAGTATAGGCGCAAGCGCTCATACATACGCGCATATACTCGTCCCTATGCGCCTCGTCGTAGAAGGGAATGTCTCCTCCCACTAAAAGCGCATCGTCGGAAATACTGAAAGAAATTTAGAAATAATGCGAGCGCTGGGATACCACTATCCCTCTAACCATCCAACCGCATGTTGGTTTCTGTTTCTGATGCCCTGTTAACTGGCTTCTTGTAAAAATTACAATTTATTCTTTATTTTTGTTAAACAGCTTCATTTTTAAATAAAAATCGTTTTTCAATTCTCGTGGAAGATTACGAAGCCAACTAGCAGCAGCAGAGGCGAGAGAGCTCAGCCGCAAGTGAAGAGAGGCCACTGAGGCGCCACGTGTACCCAGCCGCTGCCTCACTCACGAGCTCCACTCCCGCTCCCTCTTCCCCACCCAAACCCGTGACATTGCCGTGCGCGCCACCGGCGACGAGACCGCCGGCCTAGATGGCTTCCTCCGCGCTGGCCTCCCCGGCGCCGCGCCCTGCGCCACGCGGCAACCGCCACCCTCGCGCGTGCCCGGCAGCCGCCGCCGCCGCCTCTCCAGTGCCGCGCCGTCTCGGCGCCGCCGCGCGCTGCCGGGCGGTGGCCGCCCCCGCCGGCCCCTCGCCACCCGGGTACGTATTAATCATTACTCCTACTCGCACCGGCTCTTCGCCGTTCGAACCGTGCCAGAGGCTCAGAGCTCATCAGGCAATCGTCGTCGTCTTTACGTTTGGTTCAGGGTGGCGGAGAGGCCGGAGGCGGACGTGGTGGTGATCGGGAGCGGGCTCGGGGGCCTCTGCTGCGCGGGGCTCCTGGCGAGGTACGGGCAGGACGTGGTGGTGCTGGAGAGCCACGACCGGCCCGGCGGCGCCGCCCACTCGTTCGACGTCAAGGGGTTCCACTTCGACTCCGGCCCCTCGCTCTTCTCCGGCTTCCAGTCCAGAGGGCCGCAGGCCAACCCCCTCGCCCAGGTCACCCTCCATCGATTGCTTCCTTCCTCTGCAAACACCAACAGAGCAAAAATTGGGAAACCATTTCAGAGAAATTAATAACTGTCTGAAGTCTTAACTGAACTAATCAACAGAGCAAAACTGTCTGTACTAAATGCAGAAATTGTGGTGAGAGCTCGAGGCTGGTCTGATGCAATGATGAATTCTACTGGCCTTGCAGGTCCTCGACGCGCTAGGCGAATCGGTTCCGTGTGCATCCTATGACTCCTGGATGGTTCATGTCCCTGAAGGACAGTTCGAGTCGCGGATAGGGCCGACTGATTTCCTCAAGGTTCAGTTAACTTGTAGCACATGCCAGACTCTGCTTGGTTAATTTGCAGTGAATTGTTCTGGATTCATAGATGTGATGTTCGCTGCTTGGTCGGCAGGATGAGACTGAAATTTGCTAATAAGCATGACTTACAATTGGTTGCTTTCTACCTATGAAACTTAGTAGTGCACTTTGTTTGATGTTGTATGTTACCCTTTCTTTGTATCCCAATGCTCTGGCAGTATAAGTGACTACATATAATTCTTGCAGGACCTTGAGACTTATGTCGGTCTTGACGCGACCCGGGAGTGGCAAAAGCTTCTGGTGAGTTCCCTGCATTCGATATTCAGTTTCTTAGTACAAGTCTGTTTAGCTGTACCTACTGAAATGCTGAAAAAACACATGAAGCCAAATGGGCAATGAATTGTCTCTTTTTTGTGTATAGCATATACTCCCTCCGTCCAGAAATACTTGTCGGATGAATGGATGTATCTAGACGTATTTTAGTTTTAGATACGTCCATTTTTATGCATTTCTTCGACAAGTATTTCCGGACGGAGGGAGTATATACAAGTATCATTTAAATTTATAGAAGTTTCATGATTCAAATGTGAGACCAAACGTTAGTTTACCATATGGTACTGTTATGCCCCTTGAAACCTCTGCTAATACGGTATCAAAAACAATCTCAGGATGCAGTTATTCCTATATCCGCAGCTGCGATGGCTCTGCCTCCCCTCTCCATCCGAGGCGATCTGGGCATCCTTTCGACAGCAGCCGGTAGATACGCACCTTCTCTGTTGCAGTCCTTGATTAAAATGGGGCCTCGGGGAGCTCTAGGCGCCACGAAACTGCTACGCCCATTCTCGGAGATTGTCGACTCGCTGGAGCTGAAAAACCCCTTTGTCCGTAACTGGATCGACCTCCTGTGCTTTCTGCTTGCGGGCGTCAAATCCGACAGCGCGCTTTCTGCAGAAATGGTAAGCTGATAAATTTCCACCAGGTTAATTACCCTATTATCCTATTCTCTTTGTTCGCAAAAACAAAATTTTATCCTGTTCTCTTTAGTGATTGTCCAAAAAAAACCGCATTTCATTTACATGAGAACTGGGCAATATCTTGTTGGACTCCAGTAGTAATTTTATAAATGAAACAAATTGGTGCACAGTCTATATCTATTTGTTTGTTCCTGGCCCTTAAACTAGTAGTAATAGTAATTTTATAATGTCAAAAAACAAAATAGAAAGAAAAAGGATTGTGTGTTTTATAGAAAGAAAAAGGAAAAAAAGAATGGATGTGGCTGCTGGGATTCGAGCCCAGGTCTCCACGGCCACAACGTGGAATTCTCACCACTAAACTACAGCCACAACTTGTGATAATTTTCCGTAAGTTATGTACATATGACTGCAGTTACGGATGGCAGTCATCTGGTCCATGAATCATGACAGAGGCGCCTGCTCCATGAACAAATTCATGTCCGGATATTTGGCATTGGAGCCATGGGCTTTTGTAAAAACTTGTAATCAATCTTTACCTCTTGTTAAGTATATACAATTCTGAAGATTTATGCTCGTCATTTGGTCTAACTACAATGTCAGGTTTATATGTTTGCAGAATGGTACAAGCCAGGATGCAAGCTGGAGTACCCTCTGGGTGGGAGTGGAGCGATAATCGATGCCCTGGTACGGGGTATCAAAAAGTTTGGTGGAAGACTTGCTCTTAATTCTCATGTGGAGAAGATTTTGATCGAGAACGGTCGGGCTGTTGGCGTCAAGCTACGAGGTGGACAGGTAAGCCGCTCCAGAGGATACCGTTTTATTGCCAAATATATGAAGTATAATATTAGTTCATGGGAATTAACAGCTTGACAATTATTAGTAAGTCTTTGATTCAGACGACATATATTTCATAATATCTTCAAGATGCCAAAATTCCTCGAGTCAGATGGTACAGTACAAAATGCAATAATTAATACAGCCTGTTAGTGGCAGGAAACTACATGCTCCAAATCTTCTAAGCCACTGGCCCAATTCTTGATAGATTGAAATGTCCTTGCCTCAAACAACCAAATCATCAGCTTGCTCCAACGTCAAAGTCCAAGAACTCGGCTAATCACCTCTGTATCTTTCTTTGCGCCCCTTCAGCAGTCGGATAAGCGAAGCCTTTTACTGAGCAATAGCAGGTGATACACCTGGTTATCCCTAGTTTCTTATCTCTCGAGTCAAAGGAACATAAACCGCCAAGATGTTCACAAGTTCCCTTCAAAACGGGCAAAGAGAAATTACTGTTAAAAAAAGATGTGGAGCAAGAGCAAGAATGTCTTTCTTATGTCCACATTAGAAGCTTGCCTTGGGTATCACGTTGTGTTCTTCGGCAGTTTCCATCTTCTTCTTCAGAAAATATGTATAAAGCTCAATATCTCCTGGAAACTGTGAGGGGGAAATGAGGGAAGAAAATATTAACAACACTGCTTATGAACCCTTATAACACTAAAAAAAGGTCAAGAGATTTTACAAAACAGAACTTAGTTACCAGCTTATCGACCTCGTTACAGATAATCCTTTTGTAGGTACCGTCCTTGATGCTTTTCTTTGGAGGTGACTGTGTTTTGTTATACGCAACAAAAATTGAATTAGAATATTTCCAAATCATAAACAGACAATAAAATGCAAATACAGAGAAATTTGAGCAAATAGTTGAATTGCGTAGGTATGCATGGATTTAAGATTATTTGTTGAAAGCCAATTTGTCAATGATTAATATGATATCTCAATTTCTACCAAATAATAATCTGAAAATCTTGTTATGTTAAGTACATTTTCAATCCTCGCGCGTCAAAAGTTTGAAAGTGTACAACTAGATCCCAATTTAAATTTAGCTTCTGTTTAAATGATAAATGAGTTGCAAAGAACTGAATGACAAAGAAAGATAGCTCTGACAAAAAGCCACTTCAAAAATAGAAATGCCACAAAGTGCTACTCTTAAGTATTTTCACATCTCATCTAAGGATATATGTACAAAATGCCTTTCCTGAAAACTCCCTATAAGATAGGATAGCAAACATGTATTTACCGCTTAAGCACTGATGCATTAGAGGAATTGAAAGAGTCATATTAATCAGAAGATAGGGCCGTTTGGTTTCTATGGAGGAATTAGGCTTCATCAGGAACATAGGGCCCGTTTCGTTTGCTACCAACATGAGAGAAGCCTTACCAAACTTTTGGGGCATTTCCAAATGTTAGTGCCAAACCAAGTGGAAGCCATTTTTATTGGCTTGTCAAGGCAAAAGTTGGCACTACACCAAGCAAATCAAACATATGCATGTTTTGCTTTAATTTTCATGAATAAATAGCCCAAATCGCTTGACAAGATAAATTCATGGTGAACACATGAGACCATGGCAAAAGAGTTGTTTGAGGAAAGTGTCGTATGCTATGGAGGAAACACAAAATTCTAACATCAGAAGAACGCTATTGACTAAAAGGGTCATTTGCTCTTCTTGGAAAATAAATAAATGATAAGCTTTGAATGCTACCTTAGCACCAGTAAGATCAATAAGATGATCAACCTGAAAAGTATATGCAGAACAATTAACTCCATAATGTGCAATATTGTGTGTAAACAAATATTAAATGGATGGTAATAATACATGTGAACCAGTACCGTATCTTGTACAGAAGATTCACAATCCTCCAAATCTAGACCAGCAAACTCAGTAAGATCGTAGACCAATTGAACTTTTCCTTCTCGGATTTGGTCGATGATATCTTGACGGTCCTTTCTTTTAATGAGAAGTTCATGCACAACATAGTAATACAACTGATGCCTCTGCCCCATCTTCTCCAGATGCTCCATGAGTTGTAAGCACTCATTGACAGCAATCTTAATTTGGAAAAATAGCATTTTATTGAAAAGTTTATTTTCCATGACGATAGCCTTAGCAAGCACCCCATCTCTGGTCTCTCTATACCTCGCTGACTCCATTAGCTTGTCAAAAAACTCGATGTATTGCAAATCACCATCCAGGGTGGTAGGTTCAATATAATTACAACATGGAGAGGAATACTGTCAACACAAAAAACATACAAAGCTAAGACTCCAAATGCGGTACATTACATAATCAATGCATATATGAAATTAAGTGATAGTTGGAGGAAAGATCTAGATGTGTACCTACCTCCCCAGTAAATTGGTGGAAGAAGTGCGGATAGGACTTTGCTTTGATGCCATCACGTATGGCATGATAGTAGTATGTCATGGTGCGAGTGAAGTCGACACGTAGCTCCTCCTTGGCTGCCTGGCAATTGAAGAGGCTCTCTTCTGAATTTTGAGACTCTTTCAGATGGTACATGTCCAAACGAACACGAAGAACTTCATCACTAGTGATGAGCGGCTGTGGTGAATCCACCTTCTCCCCGAGACTCGCGTCCAAAGCTGATCCCATGTTGTCACGCCATTCCCCTTGTTAGCAATCAGCAACATTGCTTCCTCTTCGCCCCTTTCCCTTTCTCGATCTAGTATGTGGCACGGGTGACCACGGTTTGCCCGACACTTTATTATAATCTATTTCATCGTATTAATTCGCCTTAATCTCCTCCTCATCTTCCTCCCAGGGATACTTGCATTTATTTGTGTAGAAGGGGATGTCACGGAATTCAGCAAGAATGTGCGTAATTGGCAGGTTTGTAGGATAACTAGGACCCGCATCATTACCAGGAGTATATATGTACATAAACATCAAATAAAAAGATCTCTTTATGCCTCCTGGAACGAGAGCAGCGTGTGTGAATGCAAACTGTATAAAAATAGCCTGCTTAGAACTGAAATTACATAAGAAAGAAGGCATTGTAACTTGACCCAATAGCAAACAATGCGCAAGGCCTTGGATTATCCGCGATATCTGGCTACTGTTACTGGGTAGCGTGGTACTGAGTCATCAGTTGATCCTGGTAAGATGAAATCTAATGTAGTACGTAGTTGGAACTCAGTGGCAACATGGGACCTAAAGAAGGCGAGATGATCGAGCTAGGTTTCAAGTAATAACAAGATCAAAAAGCATGTGTGTGCGTTGGCGTTGGAGATTCAGAAAGCAGGCTACCTTGTAGGCTTGTACAGCACTGGAAATTCACAGGAGCGGGCGAGGGGAGAGAGAAGGCAGTGGCACAGTAACCGAGAACCTGAATCGGACGGGAGAATCCAAGGACGGTGAGCCGGGGGTGGCGGCGCCGAAGGGCCCAAAGACGACGGAGGCGGCTCAACCTAATTAAGCAGTCGAATAGAACAGAGGTGAGAGACGAATTCTTACGGGATTACAGTTACCGGGTGAGGTGTCAATACATGGTTGGAAATCAGAGGGGACACAGTAAAATCAATACTAAGGCTCTGTTCGGCAATAGTCTGCTCCTTTGCCAAGGAGCGGAGCGGGCGGAGCGCCCATCTGGCCGCTCGCAAAAATTGCACTGAGTCCCGCTCCGCTCCGCAGCGGAGTTAGGAGCGGAGAGATTACGAACGGCCTCTAAGAGTAGTGGAGTAATATTTTAGTATCCAATAACGGAAATAGTAACTCGCGGACGTTCGCCAGGGAGCAACTGCCAGCGAATTCCTAAATTGCCACACGATCTTGATCCTACGGTGCAGACTGGATAACTTTTCTACACTCAAAATAAAAGAAATGCCATGAGAGTTTTGCAAAAAAAAAAGCAACCCAGTTTCCCGAAATATACTGAAACTGTCAGACAAACGTTCGTAAATGCCATCTCTTGTGGCGAACGTTCGCCAGATAGTAAGGCTCCAATTCAGATTCATGTGGCATATCTTTAGTTATGAAGCACTCCCTCTGTCCCAAAATAAGTGTTGCTGATTTAGTACAACCTTAGTGCAAATCCGCAATAGCCAATTCTATATAGTATCATCCTTCCCAAGTAAACAAAGTGCTATCTTCTGTACTACTGTCTACTGGATATCCATCCCATTAAAGATTCAGGCCTTTGCCACCTTTGCACTAGCTAGTGGCAGACCATGGAAATCTTGTAGGCCAAGACGAGCGACCTCCTCGTTGTCTCATGCATCTGTTTTCGAGTGCCATGCATGATTACCTTTTCCTTCGTATCGACTTCCATCATGCTTGAAACATTGAATCGGCTGCTGAAATCCTGTCATGAATGAATGTTTTCCTCTTTGCAGATTGTACGTGCGAAGAAAGCGGTCGTTAGCAACGCGTCCATGTGGGATACCTTGGGTCTTCTGCCACCAGATGCCGTCCCGAGATCATACCAAGATCAAGTGAAGGCGACCCCCCAGTGCGATTCGTTCATGCACCTCCACCTGGGTTTCGACACGGAGGTTGGTTAATTTGGTTGTCATATAGTACTATATGCTTCATCCTAACAAATTATCCCTGATAGTCATGTCTACTTCCATGTTTGCTTAATCGGTACATTTTCTCGCTGTAACCATCTATGTATGTAACTGGACAGTGTGTCAAGGAGGACCTTGGGATCCACCATATCGTGGTTAATGACTGGGACAAAGGGGTCGACGGCGAGCAGAACGTGGTGCTGATATCGGTCCCCAGCGTTCTCAGCGAGGGCCTGGCGCCGCCAGGGAAGCACATCCTTCACGCGTACACACCGGGGACGGAGCCTTTCGGCCTGTGGGACGGGCTCGATCGGAAGAGTGCGGCATACCAGAGCCTAAAAGAGGAGCGTTCCGAGGTACTCCACATAGTAATATGCAAACTAGCTAGTAGAAATGTAGAATTGCTAC
This sequence comes from Triticum aestivum, assembly GCF_018294505.1. Taxonomy (NCBI): domain Eukaryota; kingdom Viridiplantae; phylum Streptophyta; class Magnoliopsida; order Poales; family Poaceae; genus Triticum; species Triticum aestivum. The sequence continues at coordinate 573,974,042 of NC_057794.1, forward strand.
TCTTCCAGTAATCCACATAATAGCTTTGTCCCATGGTCTATTGGAATCAGCACCTAGATAGAAAATCGATGCACTTTACCACTTTCAACATCCTTTGGAGCTCCTTTCGTCCAAAGTTTAGCAAAAAACACCTTTCACAAAAGTGAAGCAAAAGTTAGTTTATACAGTCCTTCCTTTTTACTAGCCATGAGCTGCTGTAACCTGCTGTCTGTCCTAACCAACTTTGTAATGCAAATGCAAACTTTTCCTTGCAGGTGATGTGGAAGGCGGTGGAGCTGGCGCTGGGCCCGAAGTTCAGCCGGGAAAAGTGCGACGTGAAGCTGGTCGGCACGCCGCTGACGCACAAGCGGTTCCTCCGGCGGAACCGGGGCACCTACGGCCCCGCCATCAAGGCCGGGGAGGCGACGTTCCCGGGGCAGGTGACGCCGGTCCCGCAGCTCTTCTGCTGCGGCGACTCCACCTTCCCCGGGATCGGCGTGCCCGCGGTGGCCGCCAGCGGGGCCATCGTCGCCAACACGCTTGTCTCCGTGGCGCAGCACTCGGAGCTCCTCGACGCCGTCGGCATCTGACCGGTAACTGTGCCCAGTGCAGGACACGTTCTGGTAAAGTGGTAAGTTGAGCACATGCTTGATTACCAGCACCTTTGCTTGGAGTCCAGCTGTGATGAATCAGCTTCTCACAGCACACGCACACTTTGCACTTTACAGTGGCATGTAAGAACTGTAGTAGTATTACTAGTAGTATAGCTGGGCTGGCATGGCATGGATTGACCGGTCAGCGAGCTAACGACAGCGAGCACGATGAGCATGATGAGGATGAACCTTTTGGAGTGCTCCTCTCTGTTGCTGCTGCCACTTGTTTCTTGTTGCCATTCTTGTTGGGCAAAGTTGTGTGTGTGGCTGCAGATGCATTGCCAGGACTTTGCTTGCTTGCATCAAGTTTCAAGTATCACCAGTTTATTACATCAAAGTTTCTCTCCCTGCATTGCAGGCAGGCAGGCAGGCAGCTGTGGAGAAGAACCATGCAACATTTTGTTCAGTGGAGTATAAAGATACAGAGAAAAAGAAAGCAGCATATTGCTCGGTACTGCACATGAGAAGATTTATTAATCAGCACATGCAGAAGAGACAGGCAGAGTTTTCTTATGTGCTCCCTCCGTAACTTAATATAAGATGTTTTTTGATACTATGACAGTGCCAAAAAATGTTTTATATTTTCATACAGTATACAGAGGGGGTAGTTTGCAAAAAAAGAAAAAACATGGTTGAGAATGTATATAAAGTGTTACATGCTGCCTGTACATCACTGATTGTTCAGGTACAGTATAGTGCTACTTACTCCCTCCGTTCCTAAATATTTGTCTTTCTATACATTTTAAATAGACCACAACATAGAAATGTATGTAGACATATTTTAAAGTGTAGATTCACACATTTTGCTTTATACGTAGTCACTTGTTGAAATCTCTAGAAAGACAAATATTTACGAACAGAGGGAGTACATGACATGGAGTTCCAGCACTGAATAACGCAGCCTCTGACGGAGTGGTCTCCTGTTTCTGCCGAAAGTTGTGTGGCACCACACCTCATGGCTCATGCAGCCTTGTGTCCACTTCGGATCACAATGTGTTGGATTTTGTGTTGAATATTACAGTAAAGAATTGGATGCTCTGTCTTTGTGCGTGTGCAACTTTGAAAGCTTGTTTCACAGAAGCATCATCATCTCTCCTGCAGAGCACAAAAAGCTATACTTGTCTTTTTTGTCTTTCAGAAAATGCCCTTTCCACGCCCATGTACCTTCTATATCTTGCTGTGTCATAACTGCAAAATTAACGGCAGTTGCATCACTGAGGACGTAATATCCAAAATATTAAGCATTTCACTAACAGTTTTTTTTCAACTGCCAATGTTTAAATACAGTATAAGATAATCCTTTCACATCAGAGGTCACTCCCAAGTAAATAAAAATCCCATCTAGTATTATCCATCCATCCATCAGTCAATCCACAGAAATTTCGCTGCGAAATTGACTGCGAATAAAAGGCGTCACCTTCACAGTTCTTCAGTCTCAGCCTCAGCTTGTATCTTTCCTCCTTTCTTTTTCTTTCGGTTCACATGCTCGCCATCACCTCCTCCTCCTCAACTATTTTTCTACTGCATGCCAATAATGTTGAGTGCCAGAAAAAGAAAAGTTTGGAGGGTAGAAGGGGAGGAGCAGCCGCCCCCTGCCCTCCACTCACTCCCACTCTCCCTCCCTCACTCGTCAGTCACCATTACCTACTGGCCGGCCGGCCCGGTGACCGTCGCCCCCCTCCGCCGCCCCGAAACCAGCGGTTCGTGCAGGGAGAAGAATCGCGGGAACCGTGGAACCGCTGAGGGGCTGCGGCTTGATCTGCTCCAGAATTTTCGGCCTTCGATCTCCCCGGCAGGTTTGGTTTCAGGTAATGGTTCTTGGATTCTCTGATCCCGCCGGAGAAAAAGTTCATCTTTATTGCCCGCGCCGGCCCGGTTTGCGGCTGGTTCGACCCAATTGTCTCGGAGGATCTTGGTCCAATTTCCTGAGGGATTTGTCCCTCACGATTTGGAGAGAGTCGCTGGTTTTTTTATTCAGTGGATCTTCTAGGTCTCTGGGTGGGTACAAATTCGGCTGATGTTTTTTTTTTCAGGAGATGTGTGCTCTGACTGAAGAACAATTTATTATTTCCTGACGATTATTTTCTGGGGGATTTATCCATTCCGAGTTAATCTTGACCGAAATTTGTTGTGGGCAGCTGTTGTTGAAGCAGGTGGTGGAGGGAGCTGCATTGGCAGTAGGCTGATGCTTCTGCTGGCAAGGAGATGAGCCCTCTGCTGTTTGCAGACGCTGACCTTGGTGATCTCCATTAATTCCTCACCAATCAGCTGGGAGATGGCGTATTCTGGGCAGAGGCATGCCGGTGCCGCCGGGAGCTCGTCGCGGCAGGGGAATGGCTTGAAGGGGCAGGCCAGCTCAGTCGAGTTCCTGGGAAGGAGGATGGTGGGGATGCAGCTCAGAGATGCAAAGCCAGATGATGCTGATGATGAAAGGGTAGGTTGATTGGTCACTATTCCTGTTTGATTGACTCGTTACTCAACTAATTGTACTGTTTGAGGTAGAATGAGCAATTTATCAGTAATCACTGTATTTAGTCTACGATGAAATGGCACTGCGTGATTCTGCTCTGCCGCAGATTTGCGGTGTGTTCTAGAACCTGGGAATGCAGTTTTATGCTCTGGCTTTGCTCTGTTATGCCTCATGTATATCCACAGCAAGCCTAAGGATAATTGTTGATCAACTCTGCAACTTGTTTTACTGGATAAAGTGACTCAATTCTACATTTTCAGGACAATGAGCCAGATGTGGTTGCAGATTCTGGTTCTGAAGCTGGTCAAATAATTGCAACCACAATCCGTGGTCGAAATGGTCTGCCTAAACAGGTAAAGGTGATGCTACATTCATCTTGACAATCTATAATGTTTGGCTGTCAAAGCACAATTTGCTGATATGGTGGTTAATGAAACAGTCCGTCAGTTACATTGCTGAACATGTGGTTGGAACTGGTTCTTTTGGGGTTGTATTTCAGGTAAACTTCTGGCCTTTGCGTTGTCTAAACTGGTCTATGCTCAACTGATTGTCAATGGCATATAACCTCTTATTGTCAACTCTTCAGGCGAAATGTCGAGAAACAGGAGAAGTCGTTGCCATCAAAAAGGTTCTTCAAGATAAGCGTTACAAAAACAGGGAATTGCAAATTATGCATATGCTTGACCATCCGAACATTGTTGGTCTTAAGCATTACTTCTTCTCAACCACTGAAAGGAATGAGCTTTATCTTAATCTTGTCCTTGAGTTCGTTCCAGAGACAGTAAACCGGATGGCAAGACAGTACAACAGAATGAATCAAAGAGTGCCCCTCATTTATGTCAAACTATACACTTATCAGGTCTGACCTGACCTGGCAGTTAATTTTCTGAACGATGTTATGCTTTGCACAATTGTCCTCCATCTTTATTTGTTTTTACAAAAATTATTTTAAAGTTAATCGTTGCACTAGTTATGCTGTGATGTGGAACTCGTGGTATATGATATGTTCCCTAATTAGTTGCAGCACATTTTTGTCCTCATGCCTGCTTGAAACTTATGTTCCAATACTTGAGTACTGTATTGGGACCTATCTACAAGTTTCAGATTAGTTATTCACATTGATGGCTTGACTAACAACCCAAAATAAATTCTGAGACATCCAAACGTACAACCGAACCAGCCTGTCAGTTCTACAGTCTTTGAATTTATGTTCTACAACTTTCTTCTTGTATGTTTACTTAATCAGAAGGCGCTATTTTCTTTGTATATATCAGTATATCACACAGGCGAGTAGATGCCATACGTTTTTTTTCTGAGATAATTATGTGCACATTTTTGTAGTAGTGTGAACGTTATCTCTACTAGGGACTCCAATAGACCATCTACTGTATAACCGATGAATCACACATTAGTGCATCCTTGTTATTTACTTGCTTCTTCTTACTACAGATAAAAGTTTAGTTAATGAGTTCTGTCATATATCTGTAATCTGTAATCTGTTTGCTCTTTGTAGTTGCTCAAGTCAGAATATAATGTCCCGGCCATGCAACAGAATTGTTCCTTCAGTTGTCTTTTGATATTGAGTATTAGCTTTACAAGTCGTCTAATTATTGTTCCTGTAATCTCATAACTTTGCAGATATGTCGAGCACTTGCTTATATACACAACTGTGTTGGCATCTGCCACCGTGATATCAAACCACAGAACGTTCTCGTGAGATTTTAACCTCCCTTTCTATGCTTATTGCTTAATATGTTGTGCTATACATATCTTTCCTCACCCTCTGAATTGTTTGGCCAGTTGAGCTTTCTTTACATCAGGAAGAACAATTACTAAACAAATTTGAAGAACCACTAATACATTTTTACTAACCCAGTGAACTTCCCACTGTAGGTTAACCCACATACACACCAGCTTAAAATATGTGATTTTGGCAGTGCAAAGGTCTTGGTAAGTTATCTTCTATATTAGGTTTTGAAATTTAAATGCACGAGTCCTGCTGATTTTGAAAAGAGCATGCTAAACTTTCTTGATAATAAGAATAAAAAAGGTGTGCAGTTATGCCAGTAACCTACCAAGACATGGTGATTTCTATTTTTTTTGATGTAATGTTTTGAATATATGCAGGTCAAGGGAGAGCCAAATATCTCCTACATATGCTCAAGATACTACCGAGCACCAGAACTCATATTTGGTGCAACTGAATATACTACGGCCATTGATTTGTGGTCCACAGGCTGTGTCATGGCAGAGCTGCTTCTTGGACAGGTTTTGTTCACGCATATAGTCATTTCATTTTACTCTGTAGCTGCTTCTCATAATATTCATCCATGCAGCCTCTTTTTCCTGGGGAAAGTGGAGTTGATCAGCTGGTTGAGATTATCAAGGTGAAAACTTATATGACATCTTAAACTGGTCTGTCCTGAGACCTGTATTCTTTACAATGACATGTTCAGTCATAGTGCCTTGCAGGTCTTGGGTACTCCAACAAGGGAAGAGATCAAGTGCATGAATCCAAACTACACGGAGTTCAAGTTCCCACAAATTAAGGCTCACCCATGGCACAAGGTAATTTGCATATTATGTCTGCCATGCTTGATTAGTGGCTGTTTGTTGTGCAGCAGCTGTTCGATTTGGTGCATACTTTTGGAAACAATGACTGTCGTGCTGTTAAATAGTGAGAAATAATAATTAACATAGAAGTCATTTTCATGTCATCTATATGCTCAGGCGCAAAATTAAATCAACATATTTTCTCATGGTTCCTCTGTTACCTCAAAATTTTCTTTTTATTCAGGTTTTTCAGAAAAAGCTTCCACCTGAAGCAATGGACCTTGTCAGCAGGTTTCTCCAATACTCGCCAGATCTTCGGTGCACTGCTGTAAGGCCACACGATCATTTTCTTATGTTGCCTTCCAAATTGCAGATTGATAGACTATGAGCTCATTTATGTTCTAACCATGGAACCGTTCTTCAGATGGAAGCCTGCATGCACCCGTTCTTTGATGAGTTGAGAGATCCAAACACCTGTCTACCTAACGGCCGCCCTCTACCTCCCCTCTTCAACTTCAGATCTCAAGGTAGTGTAACTGTATCTAAATAGCAGTAGCAGCAGTCAAACCTTCACACTCAGTGATTCGCTTCCTGCTAATCTTGGTTGCTATAGGCTTTGCCTCATTGCTGCATTTGTCATGCTTTCTCCAGCACCTTTGGTGTGTCGGTAGTTACATTTACCTTCAGTCTTCCTAGTTCAGAAATGCACCTATCTGCATCTAGTAAACTGCTGCCAGCTGAATCAGCCCATTTTATGTGCCATTTGCAGAGCTAAACAGTATACCTCCAGAAGTCGTCGAGCGCCTGGTTCCGGAGCACGCGAGAAGGCAGAACCTGTTCATGGCGCTCCGCACCTAGTTTTCGCGTGCCCTCCCCTTGTTTTTCGCGTTGTTTGGGGTCTGGTCTCTGGAGGGAAGCTGTAGCTTTGTGTGGGTGCAAGCGCTGGAGTAGTAGAGTTGCCCCAGGGTGCATGTGAGGTTTGGAGGCTTTCATGGTTGGTGTGTATAGATGATTTGAGGCTTCTGAAAGTTTCTTGCTTTGGAGCTCGTGTGCAGTTACAGTGCTTGGATGAGTTGATTATGCAATCAAAATCGTTCAGAAATATTTGCCCTCTTTATTTTCCATAGTTACGACTTACTACCAATGCCTTAAGGCTATATTGGTTGTCTCTTCACGGAAGGAAATGTGTGTTGGTAGTTGAGCACATCATGCATAAGAACTGAGACCCTTTTTTTTTTTACTTTTTCTTTTGAGATGGCCAGAACTGAAGCTCTGGTGGTAAAAGGTGCACTTCAGTTTTTTTTTTGGGGGAGAAGTAAAATAAGAGGTCGAAGTGCAGTAGCCTCTTGACGAGTTGGGCCATCTAGAGATTTGGGTAAGAATACCCACATGGCAAGCCTCAGGTAACTCTGTCCACTTTCTTTGCTCTTTTTGTTGTTTCCTTTTCTTTTTAAACATTATTTTACCTTCCTTCTTATTATAATTATGGGTTTATTTTTTATTTTTTATTTTTTATTTCTTATTTCACTTTACTCACTATTTCTTTTGCTTCAGATGGGAATTTTTTATTTTAAATCTCGTTTTTTATTTCTTTTCATCTTATTTTTATTACTACTTTATCAATTCAAATTTATTTCTTTTTTGGTGGAAAAAATACATTATTGTTTATGCGATACATGAACACTTTTGTTTTGGAAAATGTGATTTTTTCAACAACTCTATTATATATTCTTGTTCAAATAGATTATTAAAAAAATGTTCAAGTACTCTATTTTATTAAAAAAAATACTAAAGGATGACAGTGGGAGATGACACATCTTGATGGAAGTGCAAAAAAGACTATCTATGGCGTGCCAAAAACAGCCTTGCTGGCGTGGGCACCCGACGCCAATAACATAGTGCCATTGTTAAAAAATAGTGGTGGCGTTGGAGCTTACATCAGCACTATATTGGACGGTAATGGCATGCCACGTGGCCAACGCCAATAGTAATATTCATCAGTAGTGACATTTCATGTTGTTGTGATGCCAGTAATTTGATTTTCAGATTTGAAATAAAGGCTGTACAACGGCGATCGCAACCAAAATGACAGTATAATCCTGTTTAAGAACAGTAAATAAATCAACTTTAAATAGACCGAATAACAACATTTAAGTTCAACAATGCACTTATTGATATAGTTCAACAAAGTAGGCAAAGTAACACATGAATGTACAAGTTTAAATAAATAGAGGTAATAATTACATGAGATCTTCCATGCATGACAACTAGCTAACTAGACTTTTTGGCAAACGAAGTCAAGGTCATAGTACGGAGTAAGTGAACCATCGTCGCTGCCAGCAGGCCTATAGTAGACCATTATCTTGTCACGATCGTAGTCGAGGTAGAACGTGGCTCTCTCCTCAGCTTCTAGCTCGCAAGCAGTTGCAAAGGCTTTCCAACCAGGGCAACCAAAATAGGTGTGGCTTGCCTCGTTGATGACAAGACAATTGAATTGTTGGGTCGTCAATATCTTTATGAGGGTGCACTGGAATGTGATGGTGGCATCTACTGGAACTCAAAACTTCTCTAAGAAGTCACGCCTTGCCCGACAAGGGATGACCTGAGCAAATTGAAATAAAAAAAACTATCTAGTTAGACAATTTTGGGCACAACCGTATAAATCGCATATGAAACTTAATCAGAACATGTTCAACTTAAATATATTGTCCTAGTGAGGAAGTCATTCAACAGATCTATGAAGAACTTCTTATCCCTTTGGCATCTCACTGAACCACTGGTCTCACATGGGGCATCCATTTACTGTTTTATCAAGTTGAGAAAAATAAGCATACATAACAGATGCATAGATATAATGCAACATAAGCGTTGCCTCTAGGACGACCGTGGGCACTACCCCTAGCCCCCCTCCTCCATTATCTCCTCTTTGCTTGATGTCCCTAGAGGTGACCGTCAGGTAAGCTCATGTGCCGCCGGTGAAAGGGGTGGCGGGAATCTCGCGTCCTATGGGCGTGACGTGGCTTCCTGGAGGGGCTGTACCCGGCGGCGCTGCGGTGACAACATGGGGATGCCAGGCATGGATGTGGTGTGATCTACTCCCTCCATTCCAGAATATAAGGTGTATTGATTTCCGTGCAAGTCAACCATTTGAAAGTTTGACCAAGATTATAGAATAAAAGCGAAACTACTTTTAATGATAGTTCAAATTATATAAATTTCGTATTATGAATATCGATATATTTTTCTAGAAACTCAGTCAAACATGCACTCATTTGACTTAAAAAAAACAAATACACCTTATATGAAGAAACGGGGGAAGTACGATGCAAGGGCCCTGGAACAGTGGTTCCACTCATAGCGGCGGCGGGCCCTCCGTCGGAAATGATGGGCCAGGAGGCGGCATTATGCTCCTTAGGGCATCTCCACTAAGGCCCCCAAGAAGCCCCCC